>NC_057810.1:665344753-665378339 GCF_018294505.1 Triticum aestivum | reverse complement strand
GGCCCCCTGACTGGGCTCGGCGCACAGGGCCACGTGTAGGCACATTGGTCCCGGTTTGTGTTTGAACCGGGACTAATGGGTGGAGGTATTAGTAACGACCCATTAGTCCCGGTTCATGAACCGGGACTAAAGGCCCTTACGAACCGGGACTATTAGGTGTTTTTCTACTAGTGTATGACCGGCATGTTAGAGGCTTAGCCCAGTTAGTTGTGGCCCAGTCTATCTTATCGTTATTAGGGGCTTAGCCCAATTATCGTTATTAGGGGCTTGGGAGTCAAGTAAACGTCTCTATATAAGGAGAGGAGATGTATCAATCTAATCAGGCAAAAAAAACAATCATATTTGCTCGGCTTCCTTAGGGAGCCGGGAGAACTAACCCTAGCCACCTCCTTCCCTGCGCATCTTCCTCTTAGCCGCCGCCTCCTCGCGCACGACGGCGCCCAGCCGCCGGCGGCCGCGAGTTCGTCCACGACCAGCTCCCTCCTTTCCCTACAACCTCCGGCCTAGACCCAGTAGAATGAATAGTGTCTGAATCATTGTGACGCTATTCATGTTCTTGATGATAGGGGAAAACTACTAGATGTGCTGATGAAATGGTCAGTGAAGAGTATCCAGTGGTTTCGCCATGGTCGTTTCCTTTTTTACTTCTTTTAGTTGGCCCAACTTCAGTGAGTTTATGTATAGGCTGTTGCTGTTCTACATGAGTACATGACACATATTGCTATCATGTAAATAATCCTGTTTGAATGAAGCAGATATGGTAATTATGTATGGCCACTTACTACTCTTTGCTATATTTTTTTTGCGGGGGTTCTCTTTGGTATATGGAGAAGAATATTTTGATGCTCAGTTCAACCGAATTTCTATGTCATGGACTTGGTATGTAGATATGTCGTTTTGCTTCCTTTGTAACCAAGAATGTGTTCAAGCTAGACATAAAAAAGGTTATTGTCATGAGTAGAAAATATTTAAGGATCATTAGCCAAAAGAATAATACGGATAAAAGATGCCCATCGACCATGTATGCCACCATATCCATTGATCTACTAAATGAAACTTACCAAATATGTTGTTGTAATATTTATCTACCCTATCATCCCAATAACAAGTAACAATGAATTAAGACACAAAATAATCAACGATGGACTTAAACACAGGCGCGGCGTGGCGCCACGCCTCCGCCTGCTAGTATCATGTAATTGTTGCATATCCCCCTTCACACTGTCTACTTCCATTTGTTTGGGCTGGAGTAAACTGTCACACACTAGATGGAGTGACCTGCCATCAAATTATTATTTTGGCGGCTAGCAATTTGAAATGGAGTGACCTGCCATCAAATTTTTCTTGGCGGCTAGCAATTTGATACATGCTGATTCTGCAAAGCCAGGTTGATGTAACTTAACAGGAATTTAGCAGAAGGCTACGGATTGTTGAGCATTGAAGGACAAAATTTTGATTTAGCGAATTGGCAGGGGCCGCGCGAACACGTACCCCCTCTATCACAAATTACGACGTCCATTCTCCTACTTGGAGAGATGGTAGGCCAGCGCATCCACCAAGTGCAATGTGGACCACTAGCCTAGACCACAACTCTTTTTGATCAGCCGTCGACCCCGTCCAGGTAAGTATGTTGCAAGGGTGCACCGAGGGATCGTTATATAGCAGCCTCCCCCACCCCTGCCTCCTCTCATTGGCGAGGTGGTACTAAGCAAACTAACTAAGAGCGCCCTGGTGGTGCAGCTGGTGCAAGGTCGTGGGCCTGATTCTGATGGGGCTCTCGGTGCTCAGGCCCGGTTCTCTGCCATTAATGGGCTGTCTCCGCGGCGCCCACGAGCCCACATAAATCATCTTCGTGGACGTCCACACACACTACCCCAGCATCACGGCTTCTCCTGATCCACTGCGGCTTAGATGGATCGGGCTGCAACTTCTGCCGTCATAGCAGCGGTGGAAATTCATCTAAAATGAGCACCACTAAAAAAAAGGACCCCTAAAAAAATCTAAAAAAAAAGCAGCGGTGGAAATTCTTCTCAAAAAAGAAAAAAATACAGCGGTGGAAACAAAGGGTGTGAAAGGCCGGCATGGCCGCACGGGGAGCACCACCGGAGGGTGTTGGGGCCGGAAGACAAGACCAGGTGCTTGTGATGCCCATCGACGGGCAAGCAACGGGTGTGGCACAAGGAGCAATTGCACCCAGGGATTGGCGATATCGGCGAGGTCTGCAAGAGCCCCCAGGACCCAAGAAAGGAAGAACAAGGTAAGGGTATGTGCTGATAATGATCCAAACTGACAGAGGGAGATGTGCGCAGTCTTAGAAGATATATTCAGTTCTCTCCTCTCTGGTTAATTTTGATGTTTTTCAGATTGTGCAGTAGTAATAGTTATGTACGAAGGAATGCAATCTTGCTGTGCACAAACTAGTGCGTTTTTCATATGAAGTTCATCCACGGTCAAATGTTTGTACTAACTTGTAGGAACACTGCTGCAAGATGAGTTGTGCCAATGTGCTTTTCAAAGCAGACTTGCATAACAGGTAGCGTATATGTGTGTGTGCCTAAGCTAGTATAGCTCACTTTGGAAATGAAAGCTTGGTCAGCTGGAAGGAAGGTTACACTACTCAGCTGTTGGACTGACAAGATAAGAGTTCCTTTGAGTATATACGTTGGGGTTCTCTGTTAATTTTGCTATGCTAGTCTAATTGATGATATGATACCCTGAACCCTGCAGCCCGTCCATGAGATCAGAAGACTCGGATGGTGAAGATGTTCCTCCACCCATGAGGAATATCTTTCTAAGAAATAAGAATGGTGGCCGGTAAAGTCATGGCTAGGAACAGGAAAGGGCAAGGCCATAAAAGAGTTGCCGACGCTAAAGAAGCCGGACGAGCCAGATTTCTCGGTCGAACCCTACGAGTAAGGTATAATGGTCTATCCAGAACGGCCACTGATTCTCTAGCTCTACTACCAATTTTGTCTTCTTTGCTGCATTGAGGAGACTGTAACCGGTTGGAATTCGGATTCGCAGAACCGGTCGTTGATGCAAGAATTATAGTTAACACTGAATCCCAAATGCATGGTGGGATACCTTACCAAGAGATGCTTATAACAGTTTAAAGTACACATAGATAATATAGTCATCGTTACGTTGTACCTTGTACATTCAGATGTAGAGTATCTGTGTTTGTAAAATTCTTGGTGCCTCAGTACAGCGTGCAGCTACACTGACTCTCAGAGCTTCAAAGAAATCCTGACATTGCTGCCATAGTATGGAGTACCATTTTGGAGCCTGTAAAGTACAAGGTTTGCTATTTTGTTAAAAGTATAGACTGTAAAGGCCACTTGAACATCAACTTCAGGTAATGCTGCATATGTGTCCCATCACAGTGTCTATTTCTAAACGTTCACACTGGTTTGAGTGACCTGTCAGCAATTTTAAACACCATATAAGCTGACTCTGCAAGGCCATGATGAAGTAATTGAAACTGAACGTGAATTCAGCAGAAAGAACCACTAAAGTAGGAAGGACAAAATTTAATTAAGAGAATTGGCAGGGGCCGCGCGAACGCGTACCCCCTCTACCACAAATTATGACATCCACTCTCCCACTTGGGGAGATGGTAGGCCAGCGCATCCACCAAGTGCAATGTGGACCACTAGCCTAGGCCACGACTCTTCTTGATCAGCCGTCGACCCCGTCCAGGTAAGTATGTTGCAAGGTTGCACCGAGGGGTCATTATATAGCAGGCTCCCCTCCCCTGCCTCCTCTCGCTGGCGAGGTGGTACTAAACAAACTAACCAAGAGCGCCCTGGTGCAGCTGGTGCAAGGTCGTGGGCCTGATTCCGGTGCTCAAGCCCACTTCATTAGAAAAATGATCTCTCTGGCACAGAATGTCTATTTCATCAAATGGGCTGTCTCCACCCCTCAAAAAAAATAAAATCAAATGGGCTGTCTCCACGAAAGCTGGCATTTCAACTTCCAATACATACTTATCATGGAATGTTACTAAAAAAAAAACTTATCATGGAATAAAATCCAAGAGGAGTAAGCATGTCACTGAGAATAGCTAGCTGAAATGAAGGATGGTAGACGTAAGACCAGGGTGTTGAGGCCGGAAGGCCAGGTGCTTCTGATGCTCATCGACGGCGAGCACCGGGTGTGGCACAAGGAGCAATTGCACTCAGGGGTTGGAGATATCGACGAGGTTTGCGAGAGTTTTTTTTTTACATGATTGCCGACATGAGTTATCTGAAGCCATGGACTGATTATGATCCAAACTGACAGAGGGAGATGTGCACAGTCTTAGAAGATATATTTAGTCTTACCTGAAGCTTCAGTTACAAGTAGAACCTCACGCTGGGAGGAGTTTTTATTCTGAGAAGCACCAATTTTCCTTATTCTGAATTTTTCAGGTTATCTACTGTCCTAGAGATTGTAATGAGGTGACCACACATTGAATAAACTAGCATCTGATGCTTTTAATTAGTTCGTGCACTCTTGGAGCATGGATGTTAGAAATTGACAGAGTCATGCACGTATACAGTTGGTGTTCTAAAATTTCGTTTGCTCTGAAGGCAGAAAGGATATCCACGTGAACTCTGAAGACAGAAACGGATACTCTGAATCCTACGTTCATCGTTGTATGACGCTAAGTGTTTAAATCTTACAGGACCAAGTATAACGATAATATGTGGACATCCCGCTAAACCCACTTGTCCCGCATAAATCATATGTGGCCACAATATCAAGTATAACATTCTTGTCGCTTATACTTTTTGCCCAGTACTGTATCTTCCAAGACTGAGTGAATTGCAGAAAACCACCACATTTGAGGTTAGCTTTGTGGAAAACTACCTAGTCCCTAATTATTTGCAAAACGCACCCGCAGATTCAGTAAACTTGTTGCAAATAGCACTGATGAGGTGATCTGGCCCGTTTGATCATTTTCTGACAAGTGAGGTCAGCTTGTAAGAAGCTAACTTGGCAAAGTTTTGACATACAGGCCCTGGATCTAAAAAGAAAAAGCAATCAGAGCCCCCCTGCTTCGACCGGATCGGGAGAGTCAGAGCCCCCGAGCTACCCACCCCCCGCGCCACTCCGACGACCTCTTCGCCGGCGACCGCCGCTGTCTACCATCTCCTTCCTCCTCCGTTTTCTTTTCTTCTCCATTGCTGCCTCGTCTACCATCGGCGATGGCGGAAAGGCGAGAGGGTAAGGCCGCGTTGGCCGGGATTGACGACGCGGGTTGCCATGGCTGTGGATCTCGCAGTCGCGCGCACGGACCCGTGACGCGCGCAAAGAGAGGAGAGGAGGAGGCGTTCCCCGGCGAGGCCGACCTCGTCGGCGCAGACGGCCGCGCAGTGGAGGAGGTCCCTGCGAAGAGCTCCTCGACAGTGACGGCCGGTTCGGGCCCGTGCGCCGCCGCGCGGTTGGAGCCGGGCGGTTGCTCGGCCATGGCCTCGGCCGTGCTTGGAGAGCAGCAGGGCATACAGGCCGTCGCGGATTCCGACGCCGTGGACATGGCCGTGGCTGCCAGCGGCTGGGCTAGGTAGGGGCGACGTGCGGGTCGTCCCAGAGGAGGAGGAAAGAAATATGGGAGGAGGATGGCGGGGCAGCGGTGGTCGCCCGCGTGCTTGTCGGCTGCGGCGAGGTCGCCGGCCCTCCGCCCAGCGTCGCCGGCCAAGCAGCGCGGCGGAGGCCATGAACCCGATGCCCAGCGCGCGTCTGCCCGAGGGGTGGGGGCTGATTGCTTTTCTGTTTTAGATCAAGGGGTGTGGGTGTAAATCTTTTGCTCTTACAATCTGACCCCACTTGTCAGAAAGTGGTCAAACGGGCCAGATCACCTTATCAGTGCTATTTGCAACAAGTTTACTGCATCTGCGGTGCGTTTTACAAATAATTAGGGACTAGATAGTTTTTCGCAAAGCTAACCCCAAATGTGGTGGTTTTCTGCAATTCACTCTCCAAGACTATATCTCACATTCTTTCTAACTTGTGAAATTGTCAAAGCTACTGGAGGTGTTGCAAAGACTGCCTGTGAAGGGGCTGTATACAACCTGCTACATTACTTGTTAGCTAGATATATATGGCATCTGGATGCTTTTATATGCAACCTTTCAACATTTCATATGTTGAAATTCACCAAATTTCAAGTCAAATGTGTTGCTCAAGTTTTCATCCTTCTTTCTAATAAGGTATCTAATAATGTAGCGATTTTTTTAGAAGCCTGCTGGAAAATGAGTTGCAAGAATGAAACTGGGTGTAATATTAGGTACCTCGACTGTGATATTACGCCAAATCAGACATCGACTAGTACAACTTATGTCTTCAGCAGCTGCAATGCGTGCTACTTAAATAATAAAGGTCCAATGTTTAATTTAGAGAATTGATAGGGGCCAAACAAACACATAAATCCTCACAGTTATAAAAGCCAAATTTAAATTAAAGAATTGGCAGGGGCCGCGCGGACGCGTACCCCCTCTATCACAAATTATGACGTCCACTCTCCCATTTGAGGAGATGGTAAGCCAGCGCATCCACCAAGTGCAATGTGGACCACTAGCCTAGGCCACGACTCTTCTTGATCAGTCGTCGACCCCGTCCAGGTAAGTATGTTGCAAGGGTGCACCGAGGGATCATTATATGGCATCCTCCCCCACCCCTGCCTCCTCCCGTTGGCGAGGTGGTACTAAACAAACAAGAGTACAGAGGTTTATTTTTATTTTTTAGGTGCAGCCGGTGCAAGTTCTTCATGGGCCTGATTCTAGTGAACCTTCGGTGCTCAGGCCCAGTTCATTAGAAAACGATCTTTGGGAGAAGAGTTTATTTTAGAAGGTTGATTTCAAATGGATTGTCTAGGCTGGGTAGATGCATCCACAGTGGTCAGGCCTCGTGGGCTCAGGTGGAGGATGTTGCAAATAATGAATATAAAGAGTTCCCGCAAAAAAAAAAGAGGAGAGTACGAGATGATGATCCCATAATTAACGAGTTGGAGCCAATGATGATCACATGCAGCTGAAAGATTTTTTTTCACGGGTACACATGCGGTTAAAAAATTACCGTGGATCAAGGACTTCATAATAACCATTGTATCACGCACGTACCTAGAGCCAGCGCTCTGCCTCCTCCTCAAAATAATAATAATTTGGATTCGTGCCTCTCGCCGGCGCCGGCGCAGGTCCACCTCGTCTCCGGTGGCCCTAGGGCCATGGAGGCGCGGTGATCCTGACAAGGGTCGGCGGAAGGGCTCCGTTTTAAGTCGTTCTTTTCAATCTTGTTAGGGTTTGTGTCCTATTCAGGAAGGCGAGACGATGGCGGCTCCCTGAAGATGGAATAAAGGTCTCCCCGCCTAGCCCCCGTTTCGGTGGTGCCTCTAGCATCGTTGATGGGCGTGTGGAGGTGTGTCTCCGGCAGATCTGTCTTTGGTGGATTTGCTCGGATCTCGTCGTTGTTCGTCTACGTTCGTGTGTCTTCGGTTTGGATCCTTCCGATCTACGTTATTTTTCATCGGCGGCGGTTGCTGTTTTGGGGTGCTGGTCCTATGGAGCCTTAGCATGATGACTTCCCGATCGTCTACTACAACAAGTTGTACCCGGCTCCGGTGATGGAGGGGCGATGACGGCGGCGCGCCTTCGGCTCACTTCGGTGCTTGTAGTCGTCGCTAGGTGGTCTACGAATCTGGATGTAATTTTTATTTCTGGTATTCGTTGTACTGCCATGATTGAAAATGAATAGATTGAAAGTTTTTCTGCAAATTTTTTTTTACTCTGGATGCATACTAGCGAATACTCCTTCCTTCCTAAAATATAACACGCTCGACTTTGATCATTAATATATACAAAATTATATGAATCTAGCATGTATAAATATTATCACATTTTTGTCGTGCAAAATAGTTTTATTTCATATATCTTTATACTAATTCTGTAGACATGCTACAAGTGAAAATCATAGTTAAAATTATGTGTCAAAGACAAAAAAAGGAGTCAACCACGCCTTATATTTTGAAAATGAGTGATTTGTTTTTCAGAACAACCGAGTAGCTTTAATGAAGGAATATAGGAGAAGGACAGGAGTTCTAATTAAAATGCATGGAGACTTCTAAAAACACAAGATCGTAGGTCTCTTTTGATGCCAAAAAAAAAAGTTCGTGGGTCTGTTCCTGGTGGACTTTCGGGTCCGAGTGGGCTACATCTTCCTCTCTCTCGAGAAAAGCAAAATAAAAGCAGTGGAGCTCCGCTCTTGTCTCACCTTGTCCGCGAGCACAGCAGACCCCAACACGCTACTCCAGACCACATTTGCAATCAATCCTATACTCCACTAATTAGCAACCACACAACATAAACTGAAACTACATCTTCCAATTGAAACATGCTGAAAGTTAGCAGGAAGGCCAAGTTGATGCAACTAAAACTGAACATAAACTTAGAAGAAAGCCTCAAGGACCAAAATTTATTTTAGAGAATTGGCAAGGGCCGCGCGAACGCGTACCCCCTCTACCACAAATTACGACATCCACTCTCCCACTTAGGAAGATGGTAGGCCAGCGCATCCACCAAGTGCAATGTGGACCACTGGCCTAGGCCACGACTCTTCTTGATCAGCCGTCGACCCCGTCCAGGTAAGTATGTTGTAAGGTCGCACCTAGGGCTCATTATATAGCCTCTCTTCCTCCCAAGCCTCCTCCCGTGGGCGAGGTGGTACTAAACGAAACTAGAGTGTCGTGGTGTTGTTGCAACGGTGGGGTGCGAGGTCGTGGGCCTGATTCTGATGGACTTTTGGTGCTCAGGCCCAGTTCTTTGAGAAAACGTTATCGGCAGGAGAAGGGAGAGATTGCATAGAAGGTCGGCAACGTTCCACTCAAAAACAAAAAAGGTGTGGCAACGTGTACCAGCGGAGGGGTTGAACATACTGTGATACTTGACAGACAGAGCTTCAAATAAATCCTGACAAGAATAGAAGCTTCAAAGAATATTGCAATTTGCATCCGAAAAACTTATTTTGAGACGGAGGGAGTACTAAAGTTAGTACAAAGTTAAGACACTTATTTTGAGACGGAAGGAGTATAACTGAGTAAACTGGAAAATGCTCGATTATATGCAAAAACTTCTTCAACTTCATGTCTGACTGCTAAAAGAAAGCGTAAGCTATGAGTGACCAAATATATGTACAGAGAGAGGACTTAAGGAAAATTATGGTATAGAACTACAGAACTTAGAATCATATGGTTCCCACGGTCATAAGTAGCAATATTAAGTGAAGCAACGGCATTGTAACCTGTGGCATAGCTACTTACTCTGTATAAATCCATCAATGCATCCGCTCTGAACTTTTGCTCCTGAACCAATGCTGGGCAGAGGACGAACAGGGGCAAGGGAATGGAAGAGGAAGAAGGGGAGCCAGGGAAGGGTTAGAAGAAGAGAGCAGGGTAGCAGATGGGGATCCAGGGAGTGCCAATAAATGAAAAATAATACTCCCCCCTTCCTGAGATTCCACTATGTATATAGATGCATTTTAATCCGTATGTGGTCCATAGTGAAATCTACTTATATTTAGGAACAGAGAGAGTAATAAGGAAAGTTCATAAGATCCAGGGCTGAGGAATTAATATGAACAATAGACATTCTTTTCATGAAATGGAAATTTACATACATCTGCACAGCATGTAAAACTAACAAATTACATACCCTTTGGTGGGCAAAATGAAGCATCAGCAAGAAACATCGTGCTATGGTACACAGATATGAAATACATCGGCAGATGGCCATGCATTCAGATGACCCAAAACCAAGCGACAAACGAACCGACGACCAGCCCAACCACAAGGAACAGCACTATGACGATCCCCGCGGTCTCGGAGTGGTGTATGGGCACGGCCTTGGGCGCGAGGATCATGAGCACGGAGGTCAGGTACCCATTGGTGAGCCCGAGAAGGCACGTCAGCACGGTGACCGGGATCTCGGTGCGGAAGTAGCTGGGTCCGTGCAGGCAGCCATAGAAGAGAGGATAGAACAGGAGCCTCGCGAACGAACCGGCAACCGCAACATTGGAGTTCTGCAGGAGGTAGATGGCCGGCAGGCACTTGCCGATGAGATCAAACACGTTGTATGCGCTGATGAGCATGATTGGGTACCAGTCCTTGAGCGCCTCCGAGTGCACGTCCTCCGTGATGAACCCCGGAAATATGGACAGGGTGACCGCATAGATGAGAACTACTCCTATCCCGTACCACTTCACTGTCCCGACGATGCTCCACAGGGTCGACCTCCAGGCAGGCCCCGTCATGCCACCACCCACCTCTGCCTTCTGAGCCCTCTGCTTGATGTTCTTGTAGTACACCACGACCGGGAGTCTGCGCGCCACGTTGTAGCACACTATGCAGATGATCATGACCACCATGCCAACCATGAAATACAGGATTGCGCTTTGCCTTAGCCCATTGGGGTCCTGAGGGAAGCTCGCTTTTGTGATCACTCGAAGCGCTGAGACAAGTACACCTGTGGAACACAAATCATGAAGACAATGCATCTAGCATCAGCCCATCACATAGATCCTAATATATGCCTCAGATATTTTCACAAACAAAGTAGGTGCTAGCAAGTTCCAAAGTCGGCAAAGCACAATCTATATATGCTCCACTGAAATTTGAAACCACTTATTGGTTGGTTCTAACAGATTTTATAGTACCTGCTGCATTCTCAGTTTATACTCTCAAACTCTTCAGCTCGATATGTCTGTATGCTGCCTGATTTCTGAACAAACAACCAAACCAGTTTCTAGTCTAGGGGCAATTCAGAGAGCTAACTACAGGGCAAAAGCAAACGAACCGGAAGAAAACAGAGGTAAATAAAGGGGGACCTGAAGCGGCAGTTCCGGCGACGACAGCCTGCATGTAGCGCTCGGGGAGCTCCCCGGCGAAGCCGATGACCCCGCCCTGCACGAGCGCGTCGGCGACGCCGCACATGACGGTGGCGGCGACGGTGACGTCGAAGGCGCCGTAGAGGCGCGGCGTGCCCTTGACGTAGACGGCGTCCATGACGGGCACGACGAGGAGCGCGAGCGTGAAGAGGGTGAGCCCGGTGTTGATGCGGGCCGGGGCGCTGGACTTGGGGAAGACGAGCACGATGAGGAGCAGCGGGA
The DNA here is from genome assembly GCF_018294505.1 of Triticum aestivum. Taxonomy (NCBI): domain Eukaryota; kingdom Viridiplantae; phylum Streptophyta; class Magnoliopsida; order Poales; family Poaceae; genus Triticum; species Triticum aestivum. Next base: position 665,367,203 of record NC_057810.1, on the reverse strand, counting down.
GGAGGCAGGAGAGCATGTAGGAGACGGAGAAGACGCGGTCGACGGGCGCGCCCGGGTAGAGGTAGGAGAAGTAGTCGACGGCGGTGATGTAGGCGTTCCAGGGGAGCAGGAACCCCGCGCCGAGCGTGAAGAAGATGAGGTAGCCGACCCCGAGCCGGTCGGCCGGCGGTGGGGGAGGGTGCTCCGCCTCCGCCGACCCCGCCGGCGGCGGCAGCAGCGCCGTCGTGGCCTCCTCGTCGCCGCCGGCCATGGCTTGGTCGGGTGGGTGGATTTGGGAGATCTCGGATGGGTGGACTTGGGGGATCTGGACGGGTGACTTGTTTTTTTGGGCTGCTCGAGAGAGAGAGTTTCGGCTTTGTGGGCTTTCGTGTGGAGCGAGTTGAGGAGGTTCGTGCTCCTACGCTACGCTATGCGACTTTTAATGAATGATGCACATGTTGCATTCTTTATTGTGTCGCTGACAGCCGTGGGCCGACTGGTGATTCTTTGCTTGTTTTTTTTGTCTTTGCTTTATTCGCCCATGTGGTCTCACGCTATCCGCTATGAAAACTAAAATATGCGCCTCCCTTTTAAATAATAGCTTGAGAGTCTCCCTGCGGAACAGTCTCTCTCTCTGTAAACAAAATTGCTTCAGGGACGACACTTTAGACTAACCACAGTGGGAGTAACTTCGGTAGTAACATCGAGTCCAACTCAGCAAATTTGCTTATGTGACAATGAGTTAATGAGGAGAGATGTAGTACTAGTAACTTAGCTAGTTACTGTAACATCACATGTCCCAATGCAATATAAGTCTATAATCTAATAAATGAAGCTTTGCATGTTACCACACCTATGTTACTACCCACTATTGAGGTAGTAATATAGTCTAGGGATATGTGTATGTTACTAGTGTATGTTACTCTCCATTGTGGCTAGTCTTACGCACGATCTGCAAACGATGTTCCTCTCCAACAGCACTAGCATCAACTAAAAAAAGAAAAACAAATAACCTCCTGTGTGCACGCTCACTGCTGGCCCTCCACGTTGGATCGTGCAGCCATTGGTTGTAATCTTGTCGTGTGTATAGCAATGCCGGTCAGTAAAATACTACTAATTGATTTCATAAAAATTGCATTCATATGGTTATTGCATAGGAGCACCTAGGTGCTCCACCCCCTTACATCTGAACCGTATAATGGCATCGTGATTACAAACTTCCGTTGTATACCTTTTGTATTCAGTTCTGTATCAGCTCTTTCCTTTAAATTGGCTGGAAACATATACTAGGTGGGTATTCCATCGCATTAATTGGGCCATTATTGTACCCTGGCCCAATAACAAGACCCGTTCTGGACGGAGTTATTGGGCCGCTCCCCCACGGTCCCGCGCTGGATAAAAATATCTACATACCCCGTCTACTGTTTCTCTTCCCCACCCGAGCACTCGTCCCTGATCGTTCCTATCCCTTTCAGATATAGGCGACTCCAGGTCAAAAAAAAAAAAAGATATAGGCGACTCTGTTCTTTTCGATTCCTCGCCATGTGCTCCTCTGCATCCTGAGCCCTTTCCCGCGCCAGTGATGAACAAGCCCCGCTCTCACGGGCTGAGACTGGTGATGAACGTCGGCGACTAGGCAAAGATCATTGGTGTTGAGTATTTCCTCGTTTTTCTCTCTTTGAAAGTTTTCGTTCCTCAAAATTTCTAAGATTTCCTGGAACTTTTTTCCTCAGCAACTCTGACACCCAATGGTGTTGAGATCGTCTTTTGTTTCCTCGTATTTCCTCTGAAATGTTTCTCTCCTCAAATTTTCTCTTTGAGCGTTCCTGAATTTTTTCCCTCGACAACTCTGACACCATGAAGTATGCAACGGAGGCGACCACCAGCAGAAGTAGGTAACGCTGGCCACTGGGGCAGCGACTGCTTGTGGCGGCGAGCAGCGGTAGCCCGTGGCTGCAAATCCATGCCGCCAATTCTCAAGGTCCTCCTCATCGCGGGATCCTAATTCTAGCACCGTTCTATACCTCTGCCTGAAGCTCAATTGAACCTGTTAATTTTAGTAATCTCTGTAGCTAACTAACTGTTTTTTACGGGAAAATCCCCTGGTTAATTGTTACATGCCCATCGATCCAGAAAGTGAAAAAAAAAATGTAAGCAGGATATTAAGTAAACTTCCTAGAGCGGATAAGATGTTCTTTTTTTGACATATAACCAAGAAGCTGGGTATTGTCAGGACCCCGACTCGATGTCACATCGATCTAGCCGGTAACACCTCATATCACTTTGCGGCCTCACGCACGGTATTCCCACGGGTGTCGCCTTACTTTTGCCCGGGACCGTTTGCGCCTTTTGGCTCACGTATATGATAGTGTCGCTAGCATCCATATGATAAGGAGCCCGGGCTGACATGACTAGTCGTAAACCCAAAGTGGCACAGACTTACAGGGACAGGCATCCATGACCCAGCTTCAAACGTGTCGGTCATCAGCAAGTGGGTCCGGGCTGTAGCACTGGGCTAGCAGGACTCCGGTAAACCGGGCTGTAGCGGGCTAACAGGACTCCGGTACTCAAAGCGTGACATTTCCCCGAAGGGACAGACACAGGAACGAAGAAGGACACATGCCGGCCAGCCTAAGTGTTCCAGAGCAGTAGCAAGCTACCATGGCTCAGCGGTAACACTAGGAGACATTTCCCGATAAGAGAGGCTACTAAAGATAAACAACTAGGTAGTCAGATCCCACACATACCAAGCATTTCAGTCATACACACAATATGCTCGATATGTGCAAATACAACGAAGCATCACAACATGACTCTACGACACAAGTACTTTATTTAAGGCTCAGAGAGCCATACATAACATACACAAGGTACGGGTCACACGACCCAACATACAAGTCATACAGTCATACAAACCAACAGCGGAAGTAACTTGTCTGAGTACAGACAACTAGTAAAATAAAAGAGGCTTGGAAAGCCTAGCTATACTACGTGGTCCTTCACAAGCTCAGGGTCACCACCTGGGCCTTTAGCCTACTCGTTGATGTCAACGTCTACATAGAACCCATCAGAAAGGGTTGCAGCGTCTTCTGTAAAAATGTAGATTATAGCAACATGAGTACAAAGGTACTCAGCAAGACTTACATCAGATCCTACATACATGCATAGTATCAAGAAGGGTTGGTGGAGTTATTGCAGCAAGCCAGCTTTGACTCTTGGCTAGGCTATCCTACGATACTTCAACTTGAAATGGTTTTGCGCACACGAGTCCACTACTCACCACTTCAATACACTACCGAGGATCCACCTCCGTCTTCCTACGGAAGAGCCATCCTCGGCACTCACACTTATCTTGAAGACTTTTAGTAGTTTCCATTTACTTGTCTATGAACTGTATAGGCAACCAAGTAGTCCTTTACCGCGGACGCGGCTATTCGAATAGATCATGTTAACCCTGCAGGGGTGTACTCCTTCATACACGCTCTCACCACTTACCGTCGTTTACACGACATGTACTCGGCAACCTTCAAGCGGAAGCCCAACGTGGGTGTCGGCCACGACCTACCTAATCACCTAAGCCTCCAGTCCAGGTTTATCGCCTATTCAGGTTCCATCCGCAGGGAGTCCGGCCGAGGTTTCCCATACGGCCCCGAACGATGTGAACAGGGTTCCCGAGATACCTAACGGGTATTCGGTACACCCGGCCACGTACCTACCGCATCACAGCCCACCCCTACGGTCAGCGCTGTCCACGGCCTCCAGTAGGCTACAAACACCAGAAACTACTTGCAACTCCTGGACGGAGAACTAGGGTGAATAAGAAGCCGAGAGGGTCCATTGGTTTCGGGCCCAATGCATGGTAGTAGCTGATTCTTAAATCACACATACAGATCTCAGTGCTTAAGGCCGGCTTCAATGAAACAACCCACCATGTACTCCTACATGGCCTCTCATTGATACCTTTACCAAATCGTGTTCACCACACCACTCTCATTACCGACATAATCATTTCACTCTAGCCCATCACCCAGATGAACCAGACCTGACACGACTCTAAGCATAGCAGGCATAGCAAGGTAGGAACAACACATACATATGGCTCAATCAACTCCTACACATGCTAGTGGGTTTCATCTAGTTACTGTGGCAATGACAGGTCATGCAGAGGAAATGGGTTCAACTACCGTAGCACACAGCAGTTTGAAACGCGTTGTCTTAATGTAGTAAAAGAGAGCAGGAGCGAGAACGTGGGATTGTATCGATATGATCAAATGGTTGGTTGCTTGCCTGATGGTTCGATGCACTGATACGGTTCTTCGTTAGGGTAATCACGGTACTCCTCGGAGGCAGAACCTGTCGCAAAGGACACCGATACACAACCATCACCAAACAATGTGCAACAATATGATGCATGCATGAAACATAGCAATATGAGTGTGTTGGGCTAATGCAACTAAAACCAGAAGGGTTTGAGCAAATTTGAATCAAAGATTCAAATTTCAAACTCAAACATGGCCCTTTAAAGTGCTTTTCCTTGTTCTGCTTAAAACATCAATTTAACTTGTTTGATCATGCATGAAAATAGTACAGATGGATAGATTGGATTTTTCTGATCATTTTTCATATATAATTTGTCTAATTTGGAGTTACAGAATAAAAGTTATGAATTTTTGAAGTTTAAATAATATTCTGGAATTTCCTGATTTAATTTAAATCCAGAAATATAATTATTGCGCCAGCATGATGTCAGCATGACGTCAGTGGTCAACTGCGGCTGGCTGGGGTCAAACCTGACGTGTGGGGGCCACACGTCAGTGACGGGGGGGTTTAACAGGATTAAATTAATCCTAATTAGGGATTAGTGGCGCTGGGGCCCACTGGTCAGTGTCAGGGGGGGTAGTTAATTTAACTGATTCGGTTAGTGCTAATCCTAATTAACTACAGGGCTGGGCCCACCTGTCAGGGACACAGGGGGGGTTCCTGCCGTGGTCAAGGTGGGTCAAACCCACCGGCGACATGACGCCGGCGAGGCCCGAGACGGCGGCGCGATGCGGGATCGCGCTACAGGGCACGGGCGAGGCCGTGCTTGGGCTCGTTGGAGAGCTCTTGCTCCCGTGCGTCGAACGGTGGTGGTGGCCGTGCCTGGGGTGGCCTGTACCGTCGACGGCGAGCTCGTGAGCGGCGGCCGGAGTTCGGGTGCGGTCGGAATCGGCGTTGCAGGGCGTTTGGGGAGGCGTTGGTGCGTGCTGCGTGCTCCTAGTGAGGTGTGGAGCATGATGGTGTGCTCGGTTGGGCGCTACGGTGCCTGTGGCCACGACGGCGACGAGGCACGGCGGCGGCGAGCTTCAGAGCTCAAGGGGGCAGCAGCTACAGGAGGCTAGGGACGACGGGGCAAGGGGGAATCGAATCAATGGCTCACCGCGGAGCTGCAGGGATGGTTAGCGGGCTCGGGGACGGCCGGAGTGCAGCGAATCGACGGCGATGACCTCCGGTGGCCGAGAAGGGGAACGGCGACGTAGGCGGCGATGCAGGGCTTCCGGAGACCCGTGGAGCGGTGGGGAGGAAGAGGGGGTCGAGACAGAGCTCCTGAGCTAGTCGGGGGAGCGAGGGGTGGCCGGTGACGGCTGCTATGGGGAACGGCGACGAGGGTGGTGTTCGGCCGTGTGAGAGAGAGAGCGAGGGAGAGGAGGGAGGAGCCGAGGGAGAGTGAGAGAGAGCAGGGGGGAGGCGTGGCGTCGTCCGGGGCATCGAGCGAGGAGGGGAGGGCAGGCAGGCAGCCGAGCAGGTGGCGTGGCGCGGTGGCGCACGCGCGCGCCGGCCACACTCCCCTCCCTCTGTCGAGGACGAAGACGACAGAGGAGGGAGGCGGGCTGGGCCGCCTGCTGGCTGGGCCGGCCAGCTGGCTGGGCCGCACAGTGGAGGAGCCCAGGTAAGCTCCTCCTGTTATTTATTTTTCTGTTTTCTAATTTCTGACATTTGTTTTGATTTAAATAATATATTAAATCATTTATTTAACTTATGCCAATTTTTGCAGGGGCTAGATATATTATTCCAGAGCTCCTTTATAATTGACATAATATTTGGACATATATTAATATATATAACTAATATATTTCCAATGCAAATATTTATGCATTAATTCCAAATGCCCAAATTAAATACCTATGAGCTCTTAAAAATATTGGTTTGATTTTTATCTCTGTCCAATATTTTCAGAGAGCAACATGAGCATTTTCTTGGACCCTTTTGGAGAAATTTTTATTTGGATCATTTTCAGGAATGATTCCGAGGGTTTCACAAATCCCCATTTCAATTTAAATGAAATTTTAAACATGATGCACACACTCTGATGCATGACTAGCTAGGGTGTGACAACTCACCCCCACTCAAAAGAATCTCGTCCCGAGATTTGGGTTCCTCCGGGAAGAAGGCGGGATACTCAAGTCGAAGACGATCCTCCCTTTCCCAGGTTGCTTCATCCTCAGAATGGTGCGACCATTGAACTTTGAGAAACTTGATATTATGACGTCGGGTGGTACGTTCGGCCTGATCGAGGATACGAATGGGGTACTCTCGATATGTAAGATTATCTTGGAGATCAAGCGTTTCGTGGTCCACTCCACGGATAGGATCCGAGAAGCAACGCCTGAGTTGAGAAACGTGGAAGACATCGTGGACTCTGGAGAGGTGCGGAGGTAGTTCCAACTGGTAGGCAACTTCTCCTCGTTTGGCGAGAATGCGAAAAGGTCCAATGTAACGAGGAGCCAATTTGCCTTTGATACCGAAACGATGGGTTCCCTTCAGAGGGGTGACCCGAAGATAAGCCTTCTCGTCAACCTCGAAAGTCACAGCCTTATGTTTTCGGTTATATTGACTCTTTTGACGAGATTGGGCTGTTTTCAACTTTTCACGAACGATACGAACTTGTTCTTCTGCTTCCTGAATCATATCCGGGCCAAAGAATTGTCTTTCCCCGGTCTCTGACCAGTTAAGGGGTGTTCGACACCGTCGTCCATAGAGAACTTCAAAAGGGGCTTTACCCAAGCTAGATTGATAGCTGTTGTTGTAAGCGAATTCGGCAAATGGAAGGCACTTCTCCCAGTCCATTCCGAATGAGATAACAGAGGCTCGAAGCATGTCTTCTAGAATTTGGTTGACGCGTTCCACTTGACCACTCGACTGAGGGTGGAAAGCGGTGCTAAAGGAGAGACGAGTCCCCATAGCATTTTGGAAACTTTCCCAAAATCGAGAGGTGAAAAGACTTCCTCGATCCGAGTTAATTTCCAAAGGAACACCATGGAGGGACACTATTCAGGAGATGTATAAGTCTGCCAGCTGACTAGCGGTTATACTCTCACGAACAGGTAAGAAATGGGCTACTTTGGAAAGACGATCAACAACGACGAAGATAGCATTATTCCCTCTCTTGGTCCTGGGAAAACCGGTAATGAAATCCATACCAATTTTATCCCATTTCCATTCAGGAATAGCTAAGGGTTGAAGGGTGCCAGCAGGCCGTTGATGCTCTGCTTTTACACGACGACAGACGTCGCAATTAGCAATATACTGAGCAATTTCTCTCTTCATCCTAGTCCACCAGAACCTCTGGCGTAGGTCCTGATACATCTTAGTACTACCGGGATGAATGGTGAGAGGAGATTCATGAGCTTCCTTAAGGATTAATCGCCTCAGGTTTCGCACTTTGGGAACCACTAGTCGATCCCCGAAGTATACGACCCCTTGATCATTAATGGAGAAGCAATTCGCAATTCCTTTCTGAATGTTTCTCTTGATGCGGGAGATTCCCGGATCTACCTTCTGTGCTTTGATAATTTGATCCGTAAGGGTAGGTTTTGCTACCAAGGTGGAAAGAAAACCTTGAGGAACAATGTGAAGGTTAAGCTTCCGAAATTCCTCATGGAGAAGCGGTTGACTTTGTTGTAACATCAGATTGTTACAATAAGATGTACGACTTAGCGCATCAGCCATGACGTTGGCTTTCCCTGGGGTGTAGGTTATTCCTAAGTCGAAGTCTGTGATCAATTCAACCCAACGTCTTTGCCTGAGATTCAGATCCGGTTGGGTGAAAATGTACTTCAGACTTTGGTGATCAGTGAATATTTCGCAACGATTACCGAGGAGGTAATGTCGCCAGGTCTTAAGTGCATAGACTACGGCTGCAAGCTCTAGATCATGAGTAGGATAATTCTCCTCATGTGGGTGCAACTGCCGTGAGGCGTAGGCAATTACATGTCGATCTTGCATAAGGATGCAACCTAGTCCTTGTCGCGAGGCGTCGCAGTAGATAACAAAGTCCTTGGAGAAGTCTGGCGGTACCAGTACGGGAGCAGAAGTCAGGCGTCTTTTCAGTTCCTGAAAGCTGTGCTCACATTGTGGAGTCCATTCGAACTTCTTATCTTTCTTGAGGAGTTCGGTTAGAGGTTTGGCAACTTTGGAGAAGTTCTCGACAAAGCAACGACAATAGCTCGCTAAGCCCAAAAAACTCCGAACTTGCTTGACCGATTCAGGTGGAGTCCAATTAAGGACGGCTTCAACTCGCTCAGGGTTAACAGCAATACCTTTACCAGATATTACATGACCCAGATAGGTCACTTCTGACAACCAGAATTCACATTTAGAAAATTTGGCATAAAGGTGATGCTCTCGAAGTTTCTTCAACACTAGCCTTAGATGTTCGGCATGTTCTTCCTCGTTCTTGGAGTAGATGAGTATATCATCGAGGTAAACCACGACGAATTTATCCAAATACTCCATGAAGATTGAGTTCATTAACCGAGAAAAGGTGGCTGGAGCGTTGGTTAAACCGAAAGACATGACAGTGTACTCGTATTGGCCATAACGAGTAACAAAGGCCGTTTTAGGAATGTCCCCATTTCTGATTTTGATTTGATGGTAGCCCAACCTCAAATCCATCTTGGAAAAGACTGAGGATCCAGCGAGCTGATCATACAGGTCGTTGATCCTGGGAAGCGGATATTTGTTCTTGATTGTGACCAAATTGACAGGTCGGTAATCTACAACCATCCAGTCCGTACCATCCTTCTTCTTGACGAATAGGACGGGGCAAGCCCACGGAGATGAACTAGGGCGGATGAAACCCTTTTTCAAGGACTCATCGAGTTGTTTCTTAAGCTCGGCTAGTTCTAGGGGTGCCATCTTATAAGGTCTTCTAGCAATCGGAACGGTTCCGGGGATGAGGTCTATTACGAACTCAACATCCCTGTCAGGCGGAACACCTGGCAATTCCTCTGGGAAGACATCCGGGAAGTCACGGACTACCGGAACGTCCTCAAGGTCTGGCAAAGGGCTGGCGTTAAGAGAATATAATTGTCGCTTGGCTATTCGGGTCAAGACATTGACTATCTTCCCCGAAGGATGGGTGAGTTGAACAGTCCTAGAGAAGCAATCAATTTTGGCTTGATGAGCTGACATCCAGTCCATACCCAGAATGATATTAATATCTGAAGATTTAAGGGCTATCAAAGACGCGAGGAAAACAAGTCTGTCGACTTGGATTTCATTTCCATAACTTACCCTAGAGGTCTGCCATCTAGAACCAGGAGTAGAAATTTCCATAGTGGATGGCATGTCACAGAATGCAACGTTATGCAAACGAGCATAGTTCTCGGATATAAAAGAATGAGAGGCTCCTGTATCGAAAAGAACAGATGCCGGGTGGCAATTAACAAGAAGCGTACCGAGAACGACGTTGGGATCCTCTTGAGCTTCTTCGGCAGAGATACAGTTGACATGGCCACGTGAAGCGGTGACCGGCTTGGCGTGGAATACTTTTCCTGTCGGCTTGCCACGGCCAACAGCTTTAGCAGACTGGTTGGGGTTGGTCTGGGGACACTCACGCATATAGTGGCCAGATTCCCCACACTTGAAACAAGTCACGGAACTGGTACGTGGAGGAGCATTGATAGTTGGACCCCCATAGGGCTTGGCCGGTGCAGACTGTTGAACGGGGCGAGGCGCCTGGAAGGATGGCCTCGGTGTGAACCTGGGTGGCAGGGCGGTGTTGGGTACCCACACGCGGCGCTTCTGAGGACCAGCACCGGATGAGGATCCCATGTCACGGCCATGCTTGCGTGTTGCGTCATAGTCAGTCTGACCAGTTTCAGCACTGATGGCTTTGTTGACAAGTTTCTGAAAAGATGTGCACTCATGCAGACGGAGGTCACGGCGAAGCTCAGGACTAAGTCCCTTACGGAACCTTGCTTGCTTCTTGGCGTCAGTAGAAACTTCCTCGGTTGCATATCGTGCGAGATTACCAAACTCCCTGCTGTAAACATCCACAGAAAGTCGGCCTTGGGTGAAACTGCAAAATTCTTCACGTTTACGGTCCATGAGGCCCTCCGGAATGTGATGTTCACGGAAAGCCTCACTGAACTCAGCCCAAGTAGTGACATGGCCCGCTGGGCGCATAGCTCCATAATTCTCCCACCATAGACTGGCGGGGCCTTCAAGATGATATGCAGCAAAGGTGACCTTGTCAGCCTCCGCTACCAGCGCGGAACGCAGTTTGTGAGAGATACTACGAAGCCAGTCATCAGCGTCGAGAGGCTCGACGGAGTGGTGGAACGTGGGTGGATGCAATTTGATAAAATCACTGAGTGACACCACGTTAGTCCTCTGATGGTGTGCTGTGTTCTGTTCAATACGCTCCAACAAACGGTTGGTCTCCCGCTTGTTTCTCTCAGCTTCCATCATAACCTCGGCTAGGGAAGGAGGATGAGGCAGATTTTCATTCCTGCCTTCACTGCCTTCGGCCTGCTCTTGAGAAGCAGGGTTAGCGCGCGTGTTGACCATCCTAGGTAAACAAGACAATGATTTAGTCAGAATGATAAAATTCCGACATAGGATACAGAATGTAAGGAATAACTCGAAATGCAAGATGATCATCCGTATGACATGGTAAAAACAGAAACTGCTTATTTTATTCCATCGTCATACACACCATACAAGGTTTAGTACAAGACCAAACAAAGTACTATTACGGTGAGAAAAGGATTACATCTCATCGGAGGCATTCCAAGCTCCTATACATTATTTTTCTACACCTCCGGAAAGAGTACAAACTAGGTCATATCCCACGAGTCGCGCGGGACGATAGACGACACAGCTAGTGCGAACTAGTGATACTACCACTAACTCAGACCGATCCGTAGTAGTCCTCGTAGAAGTCACCTCCATAGCCTGGAAGCTCAACATGATCATCCGGAAACAGACGATCTCGCGGAGCTTGTGGACCATAGGGGCTAGGATGAGGTCTTGGACCAACAGACGGTGGCCTGCGGGGACCGCGAGGTGGGGTGATGCCTCCTACATCACGCCAAACCATCACGTCTGGCAGAGCAGATCTCACAGGATAGAGATTGCGCATATCTGAATATCCAGCTTGCACCGCCGGTGCGAACCGGGTCAAAGTGGCCCAGTGGTCAGCACGGGTATTGAAGAGCTCTAACCTTAAGGCCCGATTTTCACGGTCCTTATCCTCGAGCATCTCAGCAGTGGTGCGAGTCCGTGAATCCTCCTGAGTGGGGTCAGCATAGATAGCTTGGAGATACCCTTGTGCTCCCGGAAGTGATCCTGGCATATACCGGAAATCAGAGTCCCGAAATAAACCAGATCTGACTCGCATAATGGTCATCATAGAGTAGGCGGCGTCCTGCACAGCCATCTCAATAGTAACCCCGAGTCCATAGGAGCAGTGAAGAGGCTCGGTGGATCCAGGATAAGATGGAAATATCCTGACAGTGCAGAGATACTGGCTTTGATTAAAGTCTCAGAATTGCTCTTCGACCGTGTACTCGGGATACCAGCGGTATCCAGCCTCAGTCATTACCCTGACCAACTTGGCAGTATGGCCGGGTACATCTAGGCATCAAGTCAGGCGAACCACTTGATTGAGGTCGCGAGTGGCCATCTGAAAGCACAATCATAATGCAAAGGCATTAGAATTTCTAGCAAAATTTCGGCAGCATAACAGCTGTAAATGCTCAAGAAGGATTTGAGACATTTGACAAAGGATTTCGTACACACTCAACATCATCATATCAAAGTTCTGAAACCATTCTAACAACATAATGTGGTAGTAGAACTGAACTAGGCTTGTATCCATCAAACTTATAAGGTACTACTGATTAGTAACACGTGATCCTGATAGAGAGTATAGATCCTAGTTCCTTAACCCCCGGTGGAAGAATGAACTGACTCAGATCAGAATGTCATAAGATAAAGGAGTAAAAAGAGCCTTACGTTCCAACCCACAAACAATTCCCCTACATATAACTAAAGAATTTCTAGACTCAACATCGACCAGTTTGGCTTGGAGAACCTACAGGCAGTCCGGCTCTGATGCCAACGCTGTCAGGACCCCGACTCGATGTCACATCGATCTAGCTGGTAACACCTCATATCACTTTGCGGCCTCACGCACGGTATTCCCACGGGTGTCGCCTTACTTTTGCCCGGGACCGTTTGCGCCTTTTGGCTCACGTATATGATAGTGTCGCTAGCATCCATATGATAAGGAGCCCGGGCTGACATGACTAGTCGTAAACCCAAAGTGGCACAGACTTACAGGGACAGGCATCCATGACCCAGCTTCGAACGTGTCGGTCATCAGCAAGTGGGTCCGGGCTGTAGCACTGGGCTAGCAGGACTCCGGTAAACCGGGCTGTAGCGGGCTAACAGGACTCCGGTACTCAAAGCGTGACATTTCCCCGAAGGGACAGACACAGGAACGAAGAAGGACACATGCCGGCCAGCCTAAGTGTTCCAGAGCAGTAGCAAGCTACCATGGCTCAGCGGTAACACTAGGAAACATTTCCCGGTAAGAGAGGCTACTAAAGATAAACAACTAGGTAGTCAGATCCCACACATACCAAGCATTTCAGTCATACACACAATATGTTCGATATGTGCAAATACAACGAAGCATCACAACATGACTCTACGACACAAGTACTTTATTTAAGGCTCAGAGAGCCATACATAACATACACAAGGTACGGGTCACACGACCCAACATACAAGTCATACAGTCATACAAACCAACAGCGGAAGTAACTTGTCTGAGTACAGACAACTAGTAAAATAAAAGAGGCTTGGAAAGCCTAGCTATACTACGTGGTCCTTCACAAGCTCAGGGTCACCACCTGGGCCTTTAGCCTACTCGTTGATGTCAACGTCTACATAGAACCCATCAGAAAGGGTTGCAGTGTCTTCTGTAAAAATGTAGATTATAGCAACATGAGTACAAAGGTACTCAGCAAGACTTACATCAGATCCTACATACATGCATAGTATCAAGAAGGGTTGGTGGAGTTATTGCATCAAGCCAGCTTTGACTCTTGGCTAGGCTATCCTACGATACTTCAACTTGAAATGGTTTTGCGCACACGAGTCCACTACTCACCACTTCAATACACTACCGAGGATCCACCTCCGTCTTCCTACGGAAGAGCCATCCTCGGCACTCACACTTATCTTGAAGACTTTTAGTAGTTTCCATTTACTTGTCTATGAACTGTATAGGCAACCAAGTAGTCCTTTACCGCGGACGCGGCTATTCGAATAGATCATGTTAACCCTGCAGGGGTGTACTCCTTCATACACGCTCTCACCACTTACCGTCGTTTACACGACATGTACTCGGCAACCTTCAAGCGGAAGCCCAACGTGGGTGTCGGCCACGACCTACCTAATCACCTAAGCCTCCAGTCCAGGTTTATCGCCTATTCAGGTTCCATCCGCAGGGAGTCCGGCCGAGGTTTCCCATACGGCCCCGAACGATGTGAACAGGGTTCCCGAGATACCTAACGGGTATTCGGTACACCCGGCCACGTACCTACCGCATCACAGCCCACCCCTACGGTCAGCACTGTCCACGGCCTCCAGTAGGCTACAAACACCAGAAAATACTTGCAACTCCTGGACGGAGAACTAGGGTGAATAAGAAGCCGAGAGGGTCCATTGGTTTCGGGCCCAATGCATGGTAGTAGCTGATTCTTAAATCACACATACAGATCTCAGTGCTTAAGGCCGGCTTCAATGAAACAACCCACCATGTACTCCTACATGGCCTCTCATCGATACCTTTACCAAATCGTGTTCACCACACCACTCTCATTACCGACATAATCATTTCACTCTAGCCCATCACCCAGATGAACCAGACCTGACACGACTCTAAGCATAGCAGGCATAGCAAGGTAGGAACAACACATACATATGGCTCAATCAACTCCTACACATGCTAGTGGGTTTCATCTAGTTACTGTGGCAATGACAGGTCATGCAGAGGAAATGGGTTCAACTACCATAGCACACAGCAGTTTGAAATGCGTTGTCTTAATGCAGTAAAAGAGAGCAGGAGCGAGAACGTGGGATTGTATCGATATGATCAAATGGTTGGTTGCTTGCCTGATGGTTCGATGCACTGATACGGTTCTTCGTTAGGGTAATCACGGTACTCCTTGGAGGCAGAACCTGTCGCAAAGGACACCGATACACAACCATCACCAAACAATGTGCAACAATATGATGCATGCATGAAACATAGCAATATGAGTGTGTTGGGCTAATGCAACTAAAACCAGAAGGGTTTGAGCAAATTTGAATCAAAGATTCAAATTTCAAACTCAAACATGGCCCTTTAAAGTGCTTTTCCTTGTTCTGCTTAAAACATCAATTTAACTTGTTTGATCATGCATGAAAATAGTACAGATGGATAGATTGGATTTTTCTGATCATTTTTCATATATAATTTGTCTAATTTGGAGTTACAGAATAAAAGTTATGAATTTTTGAAGTTTAAATAACATTCTGGAATTTCCTGATTTAATTTAAATCCAGAAATATAATTATTGCGCCAGCATGACGTCAGCATGACGTCAGTGGTCAACTGCGGCTGGCTGGGGTCAAACCTGACGTGTGGGGGCCACACGTCAGTGACAGGGGGGTTTAACAGGATTAAATTAATCCTCATTAGGGATTAGTGGCGCTGGGGCCCACTGGTCAGTGTCAGGGGGGGTAGTTAATTTAACTGATTCGGTTAGTGCTAATCCTAATTAACTACAGGGCTGGGCCCACCTGTCAGGGACACAGGGGGGGTTCCTGCCGTGGTCAAGGTGGGTCAAACCCACCGGCGACATGACGCCGGCGAGGCCCGAGACGGCGGCGCGATGCGGGATCGCGCTACAGGGCACGGGCGAGGCCGTGCTTGGGCTCGTTGGAGAGCTCTTGCTCCCGCGCGTCGAACGGTGGTGGTGGCCGTGCCTGGGGTGACCTGTACCGTCGACGGCGAGCTCGTGAGCGGCGGCCGGAGTTCGGGTGCGGTCGGAATCGGCGTTGCAGGGCGTTTGGGGAGGCGTTGGTGCGTGCTGCGTGCTCCTAGTGAGGTATGGAGCACGATGGTGTGCTCGGTTGGGCGCTACGGTGCTTGTGGCCACGACGGCGACGAGGCACGGCGGCGGCGAGCTTCGGAGCTCAAGGGGGCGGCAGCTACAGGAGGCTAGGGACGACGGGGCAAGGGGGAATCGAATCAGTGGCTCACCGCGGAGCTGCAGGGATGGTTAGTGGGCTCGGGGACGGCCGGAGTGCAGCGAATCAACGGCGATGACCTCCGGTGGCCGAGGAGGGGAACGGCGACGTAGGCGGCGATGCAGGGCTTCCGGAGACCCGTGGAGCGGTGGGGAGGAAGAGGGGGTCGAGACGGAGCTCCTGAGCTAGTCGGGGGAGCGAGGGGTGGCTGGTGACGGCTGCTATGGGGAACGGCGGCGAGGGTGGTGTTCGGCCGTGTGAGAGAGAGAGCGAGGGAGAGGAGGGAGGAGCCGAGGGAGAGTGAGAGAGAGCAGGGGGAAGGCGTGGCGTCGTCCGGGGCATCGAGCGAGGAGGGGAGGGCAGGCAGGCAGCCGAGCAGGTGGCGTGGCGCGGTGGCGCGCGCGCGCGCCGGCCACACTCCCCTCCCTCTGTCGAGGACGAAGATGACAGAGGAGGGAGGCGGGCTGGGCCGCCTGCTGGCTGGGCCGGCCAGCTGGCTGGGCCGCACAGTGGAGGAGCCCAGGTAAGCTCCTCCTGTTATTTATTTTTCTGTTTTCTAATTTCTGACATTTGTTTTGATTTAAATAATATATTAAATCATTTATTTAACTTATGCCAATTTTTGCAGGGGCTAGATATATTATTTCAGAGCTCCTTTATAATTGACATAATATTTGGACATATATTAATATATATAACTAATATATTTCCAATGCAAATATTTATGCATTAATTCCAAATGCCCAAATTAAATACCTATGAGCTCTTAAAAATATTGGTTTGATTTTTATCTCTGTCCAATATTTTCAGAGAGCAACATGAGCATTTTCTTGGACCCTTTTGGAGAAATTTTTATTTGGATCATTTTCAGGAATGATTTTGAGGGTTTCACAAATCCCCATTTCAATTTAAATGAAATTTTAAACATGATGCACACACTCTGATGCATGACTAGCTAGGGTGTGACAGGTATTAAGTAAACCAAGATTTATCTCTGTCTGCCAAGTTGCAAGATATTTTTTTGACATATAACCAGGATATGGAGTAAACGAAGCTGGTTATACTCTGACAGTTTACTTAAACCAAGATCTCTGTCTTCCAGGATATCAAGTAAACCAGGATGTTAATGGTGTGTTCATGGAACCAGAATGTTAAGAAAACCAAGAAGTTGCGGTTGTAGGCAGATTTTTATGTACCGTGTTAGCCAAATCTTTATGTATCGTGTATAAGTTTCTTCTCAGATGTTATCAAACATTTGTCCCTACAATTATCCAAGTGGTGCTCGAATGAACCGACTCTCGTCAGTCGTAAACGAGATGCATTGTTCAGCGGATTTAGTGAATGTCTTAAACTGAAATTAAAATCAAGGTGAGGCTTCCTTTTTATTCATTGCCATTCATTGTGACTTGCAACACCCGATGCTGAATTTGAATTATTTAGATCCCGGTTCGAACAGCAGTCTACACCACACGTAATAAACTGTTCGTCCGACATGTTCGGCATTTATGATCCTCTTGGACCCCACAGCTTGTAGTAAGCCAGCGTATTGACTCTGCATTGCTTCAGGTTGAAATCATTTCCTATTAAATGTTCTGATCAGGGCAAAGGACAGGTGAGGATTTGGGTGGGCGGAGCACCTCGGAGCCAAAAATCCGCGTCCCATTCATATTGGCTATATGGAGAATCAATACACAATCCTCTAAAAATAAGAAAATCCAGATGGTGGATCTATACTTCTCGTGTTGCAACTTTATCTACATCTATATCTATATCTATATCTATACTACTATTAAAAGAGCAAACATAAATTTCCCCAAAAGCCACACAACAAACCGTACACAGGATAACCAGGACCTTCTGATCAGATTAACTTAAATACATCCCACGGTCTATATTACGCCAAAGATTTGTCATTCAGATCAACGTCTCGGATGCAATGTTCTGCCGAGCAGACGCCGTCGTCTGCCAATCGTGGGAGCGCTTCGCGTCACCCAATCCCGGCGGCCTCGCCCGCAGCTCCTGTTTTTTGGATCGTGACTTCTTTCTCTAGGCGCCAGATAGAGAAACTTGAGCGCTCCTTCCTTCCCCTCCTGCCGTGCGCTTCCCACTGATCCGCCCCCACGTCGACCCCGTCTCCGGTCGATGCCCGTGCTCCTGCAAGCCGCCGCCGACCTCCTATGCCGGTCAGCCGTGCCCAACTCCCCTCCTCCTCCCTTCTCTCCCCCTCTCCTCACTAATCTCTCCTCTCTCTTCGTTCCCACGATGCAGAACGCCATGGCCATGGACCAAAGCTCCGCTGGTCCCTCCCTCGCGACTGCCAGTCTTCCTCCCGACCAGATCGACGACGGCGATGACCGGATCTGCCCCGCTGCCGTTCATTTCCAAGGGACGTCCGCAGATGGGGTTTCTTCCTCTCAGCGTCCACCACCTGCGGGCTCACCGGTGATTGGACCTGCTCAGCATGCAGGATTGCGTGCTTCCTGGCGAGGTGGTCGTGTCTTGCCCGACGCGCCCTCGGCAGTCGAGTCTTTTTCCACGGTGCCCCATCCTCCAGTAGCTCTGTCGCCATTTGCACCACCGTGCGCCACTGCCCGCTCGCGTGAACCATCCAGGTGGGTAGGTTTGCTTCTGATCTTAAAATTTTCCCCATTCAAATTTTCCTTGATTTTGTTCAGATTGAAATTTGGGCTGTGTTTCGTTGGAAGGCCCGATTTCACCTGCCGAGAGCTGTTGATATCTCAGTTTAAAGCTCATATCTATTAGGTTTAAAACTGAATTTTATCATAGGAAGTTTTGTGTGTTCGCAAGCCTACAACACCCGTTGCATTTTCTTCAGCATGACCAACAACTGCACCTCTGAAGTTAACCATGGCCAGCTACCCAATATATCGTCCAGATGCTAGAGGGATAGCGTCACCGCTGCGCACGATTTTGAGGTGGCCAATTAGCAGTTGTTGGATGGCATCTGGTCGGCAAGCACCTTCCCTCAAGTTTCCGCCTCGCTTAGCATCCGCCCACTTCCCCAGCCAACCCAGCCGCCCCCTCCATGCCGAACCCTGTGCTGGTGGTGGACAAAGTTTGCAAGAGGAACTTGATTTTTTAGCTTTATTTGTTTCTTATACAGGTGATGCTTTTCTATATTATGGATGGATTCTTGATAGCCATCATAGATTACTGCCAAGTAGATAATTGAATATTAAATAAGTAAAAATTCTGCACAATGTAGTACTGATAACATGGTGTTAGTTCCTATGTTTTTTTTTGCTTAAAGCCTATATTAGTCGAATTTAATTGGTTTTTACAGTTACACCCACAGATTACAGCATTCAATGAGTTCGATTTGTGGCAGAATCAATGTTGTTCGTTGTTCTGTTCCATGATTCCTAGCAGTTTTTTGTTTCATCATAGGTGGTCACATTCAGATTCAGATTTTTATAATTACATTCAGATTTTTTTTACTTAATGATGATATGTGTAGCCATCCTCCCTGGCGCTGCAATCTGTGAGTATGTTGGTGCATTGCCGAGGACTGGAGGTACTAATATTTCACTTCAAGCTTTTATTTCTTACGCATCATTTGTCTCATTGCTCGGTTTCTTAGTTTGTCTCTGAAAAAATGGGTGTTTGTAAATGATTTGTTTCCACTCTTGTAGAGAAAAGGTCAGGGTCTGATATGCATATGCCATCACTTCATGTTGAGAACAATTCCGAGGCACCATCGGCACCGGAGTACTGCATCGATGCTGGATCCGTTGGAAGTTTCGCAAGGTTCATAAACCACAGCTGCAACCCTAACCTCTTTGCCCAGTGTGTCCTAACCAATCACCACGACATCAAGCTAGAAAAGGTGATGCTTTTTGCTGCCGACACGGTACTTCCACTTCAGGTGAATTGATTTTTGTTGCATCTCAACAATTTCTACAGGAAAAACTATATAGCTTCTCTCCTGCAGTCACGCTAATTATTAGCGAAAGAAGCGCGTTATTTTTGTGTGTAGGGTAGACGGCATGCTGGACACGCTAAGTATAGTTAGTAAATGAAGTTTGTCTGGGTGACATGCCTGTGGGTCACGATGGCATGACATTTTGTGAACAACTGGTTCATATAAGTTGATGGAAGATTTAATCGATCTTTAGACATTTACATGGTCAGCATCCTGCTTTTGATGTACCTCTGTTCATATTTCAGCATATTTGTTCTTTTTATTACCAGGTAGCACCTAACGTCGACAACTGCGATGTCAGGAACTCCCTCACAATTGCCGAATATGTCGCTGAAATTACAACTTCTACAGACAGACCAAGGTAATTATCTGCTTGAAACCCTGTCGAGTTATTTACAGAGTTCTGACCTGGTACGACAATAATAATCTCATTGCAAAATTCTCTGTGCTGTAGGAGTTGAGTTGTGAGGCCCCCACCTACATGACACACCAAACTGATATCAATGAGAAAAGGCGTAGTATTCCCATTGACTGGTTGACTGAGGTAAGCATTCCATTCGATGCTCCATGGATTCGGCAAAGTAGTCTTAACTTAGTATTCTCTGGAATGTAATAAATTTCTTACAAAACCAATGTTTCATTGTCCAATGCAGGTGCAATACAAGCTTGAGCTACTAGGTGAAACACTATTCCTTGCTGTCAACATCATTGATAGATCAATGCATAGAAAAACATGTCTCGAGTTTTCTCTTGAATGAAACCTGCAAGTTTCTCAACTATTTAGTGAAGCTTACCTTGAAAAGAACTATAAATACTACAGGAAGGAGAGCAAGACAATGACAGTTCGTTGGAATATGGATTTTTAGAGGATATTTATGGGTTCAAACCTCTGTAATTACATATTACTTTCCTTGCTGATGCTATTGCTCATGTTATAAAACTGTCCTACTTCGCACACATGGTTTTCAGCAAAGAAAACAGTGTCATGATTTATAAAGTACACTTATAAACAAAAGAAACCATTTTATCACTCCTGCAGTCCACAAGAAAGAGAAAAAAGAACTTCCACCATAATCTTTGTCTTCCTACTTTTACTGACCAATAAAAACAACTATGAAGGAATCTTTTCATAAAATAGATAAAGATCATTTTCAGTTTGAAATGCACAACTCCCAACTTGTCTTTTACTTCTGTTCTGTGCATGTACAAGATGATCTATACATGAATCTTTTCAGAAAATGGATAAAGATCCTTTTCAGTTTGAAATAAACTATAAAGGAATCTTTTCAAAAAATAGAAAAAGATCCTGCTGAATGGTGTTGTACTTGTACATACTGGAATTGTAGCAAAACAAAGTGATGGATGGTCATGGTCTGCAAGATGATCCACATGAATTCATCTCCAAGTTAAAAGAGCCAACAATCATGCATGATGTTTCGTTAGAAATAATATTGCCTTTAAAATGTATGAGTGCATTCTTGGCATCTGACGTTGCCAAACCCGACATTCATGCTTGTTAAGAACTACTCCCTCTGTACCGAAATACATGTCGCTGGAGTAGCTAAACTTCAGCTACTCCAGCGACATGTATTTCGGTACAGAGGGAGTATAAGAATATGGTAGTATGAGAGACATGTAGGCAAGGTCCCGACATTCATGCTTGTTAAGAACTATAAGAATATGGTAGTATGAGAGACATGTAGGCAAGGTGTATTTGATTGGAAGTAGATGTATCTCTAAAAAATGGATTGGTGGAGACGTGCATTGCACGTGCAAGCTTACTAGTAGGGGAAAACAGTGAAAACATACATTTAAATCGGTGAAAAACACAGAAAACAAAACACAAGGAATACCTTCTTAAAACCGGGAAAATCTAATGACCCGTTGACACCCACCTTTACAGGCGGGACCATAGCACCCCCCAACAGCCAACGATCCACGAGGAGGCTCCAAATCTAAGGAAATATTAGAGGATAAGTTTAAAGATTCCAGTGGCAACAAAATTAGCTACTCCATCTGTTCACTTTTAGAAGACGTTTAGACAATTCAGTCGGCACCCAAAAAATTTTAGTGTCAGTTGTCCAAAACGTCTTATAAGAAAGAATGAAGGGAGTATTAATGATTGTTAGCAAGGCATTGCCTATATAAGATAGGGCACCGTCAGTTCAAAAATAAAAGACAGGGCACCGCTAGGCTTCAAACTTCATATAGGTTGCATCCTATCAGACTACTCGTTGACCTTTGGATGAGAAGCGTGATTTATTTTCCAAATATTAACATCCATGAATCATACTCTCTCCATCTAGGTGTGTAAGTCATCTTACGAAAACCAAATAATCCCAAAACACTTAGGCGTGGTGCATTAAATTCTACCTCGTTTCTTGTTTCTTGACATATCAACCAATAAGAGATGTGGGATGTGCATGCTTTTAATGACTTGAAACTACCAAACACGACATGCAGTGGTTAGTTCATTGCATGCAATGCTATTAATTAGCAAATGAACATTAAGTTCTCTCGTTTTCTGCTTCTCCTTGGTCACGGTGCACAACCTAAGATGACTTACTCACCTAGACGGAGGGAGTATAAAATATCATTAGCACGTTGCACTTTGCCCTATCTTCTCAACACTTTACTCCTTCATCATGCTTCGTTCACTGTGCTTCCTTCCTGCTTAATTTTCAGCTATGAAGCACATATAGTTTAATTTGGAAGCGAAGTTCATTTTCCTATTATGAAGCACTCATAGTAAGATTTCGAACCAAAGTTTTACAAAGGTTACAGGCATTGTCCTTGAGGGTGATCCGGTGACTGAGATGCTCGCTATCATTCGTGGAAAGGTAGAAAGCTCAATAACATATGGTAGGCACACAAGCTTCTTCAATTCATTACCCTGAAACGTGAAGGTTACTACGGTGAGGAACTTCTTGGAGGGCTCTTGTCTCGATGCCTACCGCT
>NC_057810.1:665291099-665344038 GCF_018294505.1 Triticum aestivum | reverse complement strand
TGCGGAGCACCCCACGGCGCCACCAGCCGACTCGCCGCGTTCGGCCGGTGACCTGCCGGATGTCGCTTGCAACAGAACATGTCCATGGACATATAGGGAGCCACTGATGGCGCTTATAGAAGTGGAGGCCTTTTCACTCGAGGTTGAAGATCTCAAGTTTGCATTGAGTCAATTTATACGGCTGCACGACAAGAAGCTACGACACACTTTCCGTTACTACTAACACCATTGGGGAACATGTGGCGCGTGCTTCATCCAAGCTGCTTGGCGGCAGCATAGGAGCAGGAAGATGGTGAAGGACGTGAGCACGAGGGAGCCATTCCATTTCATGAGATCAGAAGAATCCAATGGTGAAGATGACCTCCCGTCAAAGAAGAATATGTCTTTGAGAGCATGGTTAATTATTTAGCCAGTTGTTGGCTATATGTTGTTGTCAATGTCATATATAGCCAGTTTTACAGCCAACAAGTATAATACTTAGCTATAAATATACACTACTATCCCAAAAAAGCACTACTATGGCCCACCTTACACTCTCACAGAGCTTTTAGGAGCGCGTGCCGCAGCTGACTGTTAATGTATAGCCCGATTGTCTTCTCTCTCCTCTTCTCTCTCTTCCAACTCATTAAAAATATATTACTTAAATCCTTATAGTATGCTTACATCACATACTTGATCTAAGAATGATTATGGATAAAATCATGATAGGAAGTATGAAAGGGTTATATGTCACTGAAGAGTTGCCTAGAAGCTAGATGATCCATATTAGCATAGGACACGACACTTACTGACCTCTTACAAATTAGAGCATCTCTAACAGATTCATAAAAATGATGGACGTGCCAAAAAACTGTCATTCAGGGCGCTTTGGGCAAAAACACAGCTCCAACAGATGCCCTGTTCTTTGGTGTGTTTTTTTAAGTTGTCCCCAAATTTTACAACATGTGCTGCAAACTAGTAGCCCCGTCGTAGGTGTCATAAACCGAAGCACTACTCAGTTGTAACTTCCCCGTGGTTGATTCTGACCGAATATCGTAGTGGCACGCCGTCGTCATGAGTCCGTCGTCTATCCCGGGTCTGTCGCCGACCCTGCCGCTCCAGACGTCCACAACAACCCCAAGATCGCTGCTGACTCTCACCCCGCCACTGCCCGATTTCGGTCGTTCTCCGTACCGTGTGCGGCCAAGACGATCGCCACAACATCAGCTCTCCTACCGACGTTGATTAGCGGTTGTTATGACCCTCATGTGATCATCGCGACCACCGTTGAGTTGATCTCCTTCCGAGCTCTCAATTGTCGACGGGCGCAGCTCCGCCAGATTTGACCGCAACCATCGGCTCCCATCTGGCCCCTAGAAGACATCGAGGCCAATCATAGCCAGCCCCATGAATGTCTCGGCCCCAATGAGCTACGCCATCCGAATTCATCTCCGGGCCCATTACATGTTTGACGAAACTCCTCCAATTTTTTTTCCTTTTTTCATTTTTGTTGTGGCACAAGAGTATATTATGATGGAACATGTTGCGCTCTATAGATTAGTTTGTTTGAATCCATTTAGTGGGAGGATTTCTCCTCCGAAAAGGAATATGATTATGGCGAGGATAAGCACATTGCCATGATCATGATGATCCACATGGAGAAGAATAAGAGGCCAAAGCATGGGGCACAATAAGTTGATGCTCGATTGTTATGTCTAAATCCGGTGTGTCAAGAGCGATACTTTGACACTGGTTCATAATGGCTATAGATTTGTTAGGACACTAGTTTTACAGCACTTGTTACAACAGACAATGTCTTCTTGCCCAATAATCTTCCCACTCCTATCCTAAAACCATGTTTAGGGCTCAAACTTTTTCATCATCTATGGAGATGCTCTTATAGCATCGTGGTGAAGCTACGGGTTGCGAGAGCGTGCGCTTGATTATGGTGGGCTACTGTCCCACGACCCAGTTTTAGGGTGCATTTGGAACTCGCCCCTGCTGGCCCTACCAAATCCTGGGTGCACCAAAAAATTGGCCCACGATCTGGCCGCCCGCGTCTCGCCCATGATTTGGCGAAGAAATGAACGGGAGACGCCCATGCGGCGAGGGCGAGCCAAATAAT
The DNA here is from genome assembly GCF_018294505.1 of Triticum aestivum. Lineage (NCBI taxonomy): Eukaryota > Viridiplantae > Streptophyta > Magnoliopsida > Poales > Poaceae > Triticum > Triticum aestivum. The sequence goes on along the minus strand of NC_057810.1, from coordinate 665,341,934 downwards.
TGGCCTCGATCTAAACAGATCGCTAGCCTTTAGTCAACGCCAAATTTTTGGTTCGGCGGCTATTGGCACCAATCCAAACAGCCCCTTAGAGCGCCTGTTTGTTTTGGGAGCGGCTATGTTTCATCTCAAGGGCCTATTGGGCCAGCCCAAGTTGCTTCTGGCATGTTAGTTTTTTTCGTCTTGTTCGTATTTTGAGAATGTGTGTCTGTGTGTGTATTCCAAACTTTAAAATTACTTTAGAAAATTTAAAACCGGAAATTGAAAAAAATGTTAACACAGTGCAATTTTTTTGTTACCATAGTTTAAAAATGTTGACAACATTAAAAAAAATTGTTTATGAGATTAACAAAATGTTCACAAGTTTCAGAAGAATTGATGGGCCATTAAAAATGTTTATATAATTTAAAGTAAAAGGTTTGTGTTATTTAAAAATAAATTTCATAACATTAAAAGAATGTATGATACATATAAAAAAATGTTCACATGTTTAAAAAAATCATATCATTCAAAAAAATGTTTCAATTTTGTTACATGCAGTAAAAAATTGTTCAAAAGATGTATTTTAAGTTTGTTTGAATAATATTCAGTGTGTATAAAACAATGTTTCAAATGTACAAACGTGTGTTGAAAAAATTAGACATGTATGAAAAAAAGAATTGTTTAAAGAAAAACTGATAAAATAACACCCATAAAGGAAGGAAGAAGAAAACCACACGAAAGGTTCTGAAACCAATCCAGAACGGTCCATTCGTACAATGGCTACAGGATCTACAGTGCTGAACCAACCCGTTTGATAGAGCCAGACAAGACCTAAGGATTTCTCACAAGAGGCGAGAAATAACCTAGCGGATTGTTTTTGCGTAAAAGGTCGATTTGAAATGGGTCGCACGTGCATCAACAAAGGTTTCCCCGCTATTCCTAAAAAGAAGTTTCACCGCTAGGAAATAAAAGGTGGACAAGGTGAATGGCATCGTTGTCTTTTTTTCTAAACGCAATACAATCGAAATCGCTCACATACACGAGCATACACTCACTCATATAAACATACACACGTATATCCTAACTTTTTTTTGAACACCATCTTTATATTAATTAACCAACCACACCAGTACACTCATTCGATACAATATTCACCATACATTGCGGTACATCATTTACAAAAATACTATCTAATCTGTTGACAAACGTATATCCTAACTCTATGAGCACTTTTAAAAGACTGGGCCGGCATAACTTTTTAAGATTGACGAAGTCACCACATGCGTCCGCAGTCGATCGAAACGTCTTCTCTCACTGAACGAATATCATCAGAAAGACTGAAATAGATTCAGAAAAAATATGAGCACTAATGTCAAGTATAGTACTTAAACCCTTGTGGGCTGAGATACCGTTGTCCTCCGGCTGTCAAGGGCGTCGTTATCAGCATGAATGCAATGATGCGTTCTCTCATCAACGTGTGGACCTCTGCTGCTTCGGACATACGCCAACTGTTTCATTTCTTCGGGGGAGAGAGAACCAGATAAAGCGAGAGACGGAGAGAGCTCACCTGCTTTAATTCGCTCTGCTTCAGCCGTAAAACTCGGACATGCTAACGGCCTCTGCACTACACGTACTGACGTACGTACTACTACCAAGCAGCTTCGTTGTTGAAAAAAATAATATTCCCTTTGATCAGAAAATAAGTGTCGTGATTTTAGTACGTGTGCGCGTCGTCCTCATTCCGGCAGCGCCCTCAGAAAGAGCAGCTCACAAGTGGCCGGCGGCCCGTGATCACGATCTCATGTGGCAAGTGGACACGTGCATGTGAATGACCTGTCCTGTATCACTGTGTGCGTGTATGCATGCGCCTGGCAGAAGCAAAGCTTCGCGCACGTGTCCTGGTTGAAGTGATATCGTTAAATATCGGTAGATTGGAACATGCGATGGCTCGTCCTGCTCGACATACAAGAAACAAACAAAGCCTAGCCAGCCAGCGCTGCAGACTCCTTGTTCGCGACTTGGGGCCAGTTCTTTTGCGGGCTAGAACGAGCTGCCCCCTACCCAGCTTATCATAGAAGCCTAACTACAAATTTTTGGTAAGCCACAAAAGAATTGGCCCTTGTACTTCCTCCGTTTTCTTTTAGTCCGCATACAAGATTTGGTCAAAGTCAAATTTTATAAAGTTTGACCAATTTTGTAAGAAAAAATATCAACATCTACAATACTAAAGCTATATGATATGAAAATTAATTTCATGATGCATCTAACAATACTAATTTCATATTGTGATTCTTGATATTTTTTCTATAAACTTAGTCAAAATTAATAAAGTTTCACTTTGATCAAATCTTATATGCAGACTAAAAATAAACGGAGGGAGTACTTTGTACGACGCGGGCGTGGTGGCGTCTTTCCAAGTTACATGAACATGACAACGCCTCGCCACGCATGCCCTCAGTTTGTGCGTAGAGCCGTACACCTGTGATTTGTATAGTGCCTTTTTTTTCTCTGACATTGTGTTACGATCCTTCACTCACGGTGACACACCGAGTAGCTCAGATTCGCGAAATAGATACAGATTTCAGAGTTTGAGGGAGGAAGGAGAGAAGAACACGAGGATACAGATGTTCAGATTACAGTCAACGATGCCCTTTCCCCAGTTCCCTTCCTACGCTACATAGGCCTTGCCTGCTTTGCTGGACACAGCCAACTCCCCGCCTCTACTGGGCCGCCCTGTTGTTGGGCTTCTTCCACTTGGGCCTTGACAGGGTCACGTCCGTGACATTCCCCTCCGCTTCAGGAACTGCTTGACCCCAAGCAGAAGCATTTGGAAACTCTTGCATTACTTGTTGTTTGTTCTCCCAGGTCGACCAAGACGATGGTAGCCCTGTCCACTGAATCTGCACCAACTCGACAGTTGAATTACCAGCAGAAATGTGGTTGGAATCGAGTACCTGAAGTGGTTGAGGTGGACATTCCAGAGATGCACATGTACTTGGTAAGTCTGGTTGAACAATAACCGTTGCTGGCATAGCCTTTTTGAGCATGGAGACATGAACGACCGGATGAATTTGACTGCCAGGTGGTAACTCCAGTTTATAAGCTACTGCACCCACCCTTGCTAGTACCTTGTAGGGACCAAAGAATTTGTAACTTAGTTTTTGGTTGGATCTGCGAGCCACCGTGGTTTGAACATAGGGTTGCAGCTTCAAATATACTTGTTCTCCTACTTCAAAGGAGCGTTCACAACGATGTTTATCCGCCTGACTCTTCATTCGTTGTTGAGCGCGAAGTAATTGCTGCTGAATGAGGTTAGCCATGTCATCCTTGTCGCGAAGCACACATTCAAATCAGGGACCGCAGCAGAAGTACCCTCAGAAATATCAAAATGCTTAGGTTTATATCCATAGAGGACTTCAAATGGGGAACGACCGAGAGTTGAATGGAATGTGATATTATACCAGAACTCGGCTAAAGGGAGCCACTGTGACCATTTTGTTGGGCAGGCCTGTGTCTGATGTCTACTACACAACCTTCTCCTTGTAGACGTTGTTGGGCCTCTAAGTGCAGAGGTTTGTAGGACAGTACCAAATTTCCCTCAAGTGGATGATCTAAGGTTTATCAATCCGTGGGAGGCGTAGGATGAAGATGGTCTCTCTTAAACAACCCTGCAACCAAATAATAAAGAGTCTCTTGTGTCCCCAACACACCGAATACAATGGTAAATTGTATAGGTGCACTAGTTCGGCGAAGAGATGGTGATACAAGTGCAATATGGATGGTAGATATAGATATTTGTAATTTGAAAATATAAAAACAGCAAGATAACTAATGATAAAAGTGAGCGTAAACAGTATTGCAATGCTAGGAAACAAGACCTAAGGTTCATACTTTCACTAGTGTAAGTTCTCTCAACAATAATAACATAATTGGATTATATAACTATCCCTCAACATGCAACAAAGAGTCACTCCAAAACCACTAATATCGGAGAATAAACGAAGAGATTATGGTAGGGTACGAAACCACCTCAAAGTTATCCTTTCTGTTCTATCTATTCAAGAGTCCGTAGTAAAATAACATGAAGCTATTCTTTCCGTTCAATCTATCATAGAGTTCATACTAGAATAACACCTTAAGACACAAATCAACCAAAACCCTAATGTCACCTAGATACTCCATTGTCAGCTCAAGTATCTGTGGGCATGATTATACAATATGCATCACACAATCTCAGATTCATCTATTCAACCAACACAAAGTACTTCAAAGAGTGCCCCAAAGTTTCTACCGGAGAGTCAAGACGAAAACGTGTGCCAACCCCTATGCATAGGTTCATGGGCGGAACCCGCAAGTTGATCACCAAAACATACATCAAGTGGATCACGTGAATATCCCATTGTCACCACAGATAAGCACGGCAAGACATACATCAAGTGTTCTCAAATCCTTAAAGACTCAATTCGATAAGATAACTTCAAAGAGAAAACTCAATTCATCACAAGAGAGTAGAGGGGGAGAAACATCATAAGATCCAACTATAATAGCAAAGCTCGCGATACATCAGGATCGTGCCATAGAGAGAACACGAGAGAGAGAGAGAGAGAGATCAAATACATAGCTACTGGTACATACCCTCAGCCCCGAGGGTGAACTACTCCCTCCTCGTCATGGATAGCGCTGGGATGATGAAGATGGACACCGGTGAGGGATCCCCCCCTCCGAAGGGTGCCGGAACGGGCTCCCGAGAGGTTTTTGGTGGCTACAGAGGCTTGCGGCGGCAAAACTCCCGATCTATCTTCGGTTTCGATGGTTTTAGGGTATATGGGAATATATAGGCGAAAGAAGTCGGCCGGGGGAGCCTCGAGGGGCCCACGAGGGTGGAGGGCACGCCCAGGGGGGTGGGCGCCCCCCCTATCTCGTGGCTTCCTCGACGCTTCCCTGGCTTGCACTCCAAGTATCCTGAATCATGTTTGTTCCAAAAATCACGCTCCCGAAGGTTTCATTCCGTTTGGACTCGGTTTGATATCCATTTTCTTCGAAACACTGAAATAGGCAATAAAACAGCAATATGGGCTGGGCCTCCGGTTAATAGGTTAGTCCCAAAAGTAATATAAAAGTGTATAATAACGCCTGTAATCATTCAAAACAGATAGTATAATAGCATGAATGCTTCATAAATTATAGATACGTTGGAGACGTATCAGTGTCATACACCGCAAGTAAGTTTCCATGCATTGGTTGAGTCTTTCGGTTTGCCCATCCGTTTGTGGATGATAACTGGAGCTCATGTTCAATGTAGTATCCGTGAGCTTGAATAACTACTGCCAGAAAGCACTGGTGAATACCTTGTCTCGATCAGAAATGATAACATTCGGGAGACCATGCAACTTGTAGATATGATCCACAAACAGATGAGCAACTGAAGCAGCTGTGTAAGGATGGGCCAATGCTAGAAAATGGCCGTACTTGCTGAATTTATCTATGATAACCAGTATAGTATCATGCCTTGCGGACTTTAGTAGGCCCTCCATGAAGTTAAGGCTGATAATTTCCCATGCTCTAGTTGGAATAGGTAATGGCTGTAGCAGACCGGATGTAGCTGTTGGAAATATGCCCTAGAGGCAATAATAAAAGTATTATTATATTTCATTGTTCATGATAATTGTCTTTTATTCATGCTATAACTGTATTATCCGGAAATCGTAATACACGTGTGAATACATAGACCTCAATATGTCCCTAGTGAGCCTCTAGTTGACTAGCTCGTTGTGATCAACAGATAGTCATGATTTCCTGGCTATGGACATTGGATGTCGTTGATAACGGGATCACATCATTAGGAGAATGATGTGATGGACAAGACCCAATCCTAAGCATAGCACAAAGGTCGTTTAGTTCGTTTGCTAGAGCTTTGCCAATGTCAAGTATCTCTTCCTTAGACCATGAGATCGTGTAACTCCCGGATACCGTAGGAGTGCCTTGGGTGTATCAAACGTCACAACATAACTGGGTGACTATAAAGGTGCATTACAGGTATCTCCGAAAGTAGCTGTTGGGTTGACACGGATCGAGACTGGGATTTGTCACTCCGTATGACGGAGAGGTATCTCTGGGCCCACTCGGTAATGCATCATCATAATGAGCTCAAGGTGACCAAAGTGTTGGCCACGAGATCATGCATTACGGTACGATTAAAGTGACTTGCCGGTAACGAGACTGAACAAGGTATTGGGATACCGACGATCGAGTCTCGGGCAAGTAACGTACCGATTGACAAAGGGAATTGTATACAGGGTTTGATCGAATCCTCGACATTGTGGTTCATCCAATGACAACATCGAGAAGCATGTGGGAGCCAACATGGGTATCCAGATCTCGCTGTTGGTTATTGACCGGGGAACGTCTCGGTCATGTCTACATGTCTCCCGAACCCGTAGGGTCTACACACTTAAGGTTCGATGACGCTAGGGTTATAAAGGAAGTTTGTATGTGGTTACCGAATGTTGTTCGGAGTCCCGGATGAGATCCCGGACGTCACGAGGAGTTCCGGAATGGTCCGGAGGTAAAGATTTATATATGGGAAGTCCTATTTTGGCCACCGGAAAATGTTCGGGATTTTTCGGTATTGTACCGAGAAGGTTCTAGAAGGTTCCGGAGTGGGGCCCACCTGCATGGGGGACCCACATGAACGTGAGTAGTGGGGGAAAGGCCCCACACCCCTGGTCAAGGCGCACCAAGATCCCCCCTTAGAAGGAATAAGATCATATCCCGAAGGGATAAGATCAAGATCCCTAAAAAGGGGGGATAACAATCGGTGGGGAAGGAAATGATGGGATTTCTTTCCTCCCACCTTGGCCAACGCCCCAATGGACTTGGAGGGCAAGAAACCAGCCCCTCCACCCCTATATATAGTGGGGAGGCGCATGGGAGCTTAACAAGCCAAGGCGCAGCCCCTCCCCTCCCCAACACCTCTCCTCCTCCGTATATGCTTGGCGAAGCCCTGTCGGAGTACTGCTGCACCAACTACACCACGCCGTCGTGCTGCCGTTGGAGCAATCTTACTCAACCTCTCCTTCCCCCTTGCTGGATCAAGAAGGAGGAGACGTCTCCCGTCCCGTACGTGTGTTGAACGCGGAGGTGCTGTCCGTTCAGCACTTGGACATCGGTGATCCGAATCACGTTCGAGTACGACTCCATCATCACCATCCCCTTGGCTAGCTTCCGCTCGTGATCTACAAGTGGTATGTAGATGCAAACTCTCTCCCTTGACTCGTTGCTTAGATGAACTCATAGATGGATCTTGGTGAAACCGTAGGAAAATTTTTAATTTTCTGCAACGTTCCCCAACAGTGGTATCAGAGCTAGGTCTATGCGTAGTTCTCTTTGCACGAGTAGAACACAATTTTGTTGTGGGCGTGGATTTTGTCATCTTACTTGCCTCTACTAGTCTTTTCTTGCTTCGGCGGTATTGTGGGATGAAGCGGCCCGGACCAACCTTACACGTACGCTTACGTGAGACCGGTTCCACCGACTGACATGCACTAGTTGCATAAGGTGGCTGGCGGGTGTCTGTCTCTCCCACTTTAGTTGGAGCGGATTCGATGAAAAGGGCCCTTATGAAGGGTAAATAGAAGTTGACAAAATCATGTTGTGGTTATTCGTAGGTAAGAAAACGTTCTTGCTAGAACCCAATTGCAGCCACGTAAAAGATGCAACAACAATTAGAGGACGTCTAACTTGTTTTTGCAGTGATTGATCATGTGATGTGATATGGCCAGAAGTTGTGATGAATGATGAATTGTGATGTATGAGATCATGTTCTTTGTAATAGGATTCACGACTTGCATGTCGATGAGTATGACAACCGGCAGGAGCCATAGGAGTTGTCTTTATTTTTTGTATGACCTGCGTGTCATTGAAGAACGCCATGTAACTCACTTTACTTTATTGCTAAACGCGTTAGCCATAGAAGTAGAAGTAGTCGTTGGCGTGACAACTTCATGAAGACACGATGATGGAGATCATGATGATGGAGATCATGGTGTCAAGCCGGTGACAAGATGATCATGGAGCCTCGAAGATGAAGATCAATGGAGCTATATGATATTGGCCATATCATGTCACAACTATATAATTGCATGTGATGTTTATTATGTTTATGCATCTTGTTTACTTAGGACGACGGTAGTAAATAAGATGATCCCTTACAAAAATTTCAAGAAGTGTTCTCCCCTAACTGTGCACCGTTGCTACAGTTCGTCGCTTCTCAGCACCACGTGATGATCGGGTGTGATGGATTCTTACGTTCACATACAACGGGTGTAAGACAGTTTTACACAGCGAAAACACTTAGGGTTAACTTGACGAGCCTAGCATGTGCAGACATGGCCTCGGAACACGGAGACCGAAAGGTCGAACACGAGTCGTATGGAAGATACGATCAACATGAGAATGTTCACCGACGATGACTAGTCCGTCTCACGTGATGATCGGACACGGCCTAGTCGACTCGGATCGTGTAACACTTAGATGACTAAAGGGATGTCTAATCTGAGTGGGAGTTCATAATTTGATTAGAACTTAATTATCATGAACTTAGTCTAAAACCTTTGCAAATATGTCTTGTAGATCAAATGGCCAACGCTCATGTCAACATGAACTTCAACGCGTTCCTAGAGAAAACCAAGCTGAAAGATGATGGCATCAACTATACGAACTGGGTCCGGAACCTGAGGATCATCCTCATAGCTGACAGGAAACAATATGTCCTAGAAGGACCGCTAGGTGACGCTCCCGTCCCAGAGAACCAAGACATTATGAATGCTTGGCAAACTCGCGCTGATGATTACTCCCTCGTTCAGTGCGGCATGCTTTACAGCTTAGAACCGGGGCTCCAAAAGCGTTTTGAGCATCACGGAGCATATGAGATGTTCGAAGAGCTGAAACTAGTTTTCCAAGCTCATGCCCGGGTCGAGAGATATGATGTCTCCGACAAGTTCTACAGTTGTAAGATGGAGAAAAACAGTTCTGTCAGTGAGCACATCCTGAAGATGTCTGGGTTGCACAACCGTATGACCCAGCTGAACATTAACCTCCCAGATGAGGCGGTCATTGACAGAATCCTCCAGTCGCTCCCACCAAGCTACAAGAGCTTTGTGATGAACTACAACATGCAGGGGATGGAAAAGACCATTCCTGAAGTGTTCTCGATGCTGAAGTCAGCAGAGGCTGAAATCAAGAAAGAACATCAAGTGTTGATGGTCAATAAGACCACTAAGTTCAAGAAGGGCAAGGGTAAGAAGAACTTCAAGAAGGACGGCAAGGAGGTTGCCGCGCCTGGTAAGCCAGTTATCGGGAAGAAGTCAAAGAATGGACCTAAGCCTGAGACTGAGTGCTTTTATTGCAAGGGGAAGGGTCACTGGAAGCGGAACTGCCCCAAATACTTAGCAGATAAGAAGGCCGGCAAAACCAAAGGTATATTTGATATACATGTAATTGATGTGTACCTTACAAGTACTCGTAGTAACTCCTGGGTATTTGATACCGATGCCGTTGCTCATATTTGTAACTCACAGCAGGAGCTGCGGAATAAACGGAGACTGGCGAAGGACGAGGTGACGATGCGCGTCGGGAATGGTTCCAGAGTCGATGTGATCGCCGTCGGCACGCTGCCTCTACATTTACCTACGGGATTAGTTTTGAACCTTAATAATTGTTATTTAGTGCCAAGTTTGAGCATGAACATTGTATCTGGATCTCGTTTAATACGAGATGGCTACTCATTTAAGTCTGAGAATAATGGTTGTTCGATTTATATGAGAGATATGTTTTATGGTCATGCTCCAATGGTCAATGGTTTATTCTTAATGAATCTCGAGCGTAATATTACACATGTTCATAGTGTAGATGCCAAAAGATGTAAAGTTGATAACGATAGTCCCACATACTTGTGGCACTGCCGCCTTGGTCACATTGGTGTCAAGCGCATGAAGAAGCTCCATGCCGATGGACTTTTAGAGTCTCTTGATTATGAATCGTTTGACACGTGCGAACCATGCCTCATGGGCAAGATGACCAAGACTCCGTTCTCCGGAACAATGGAGCGAGCAACCAACTTATTGGAAATCATACATACCGATGTGTGCGGTCCAATGAGCGTTGAGGCTCGCGGAGGATATCGTTATGTTCTCACTCTCACTGATGACTTAAGTAGATATGGGTATGTCTACTTAATGAAACACAAGTCTGAGACCTTTGAAAAGTTCAAGGAATTTCAGAATGAGGTGGAGAATCAACGTGACCGAAAGATAAAGTGCCTACGATCAGATCGTGGAGGAGAATATTTAAGTCACGAATTTGGCACACACTTAAGGAAATTTGGAATCGTTTCACAACTCACGCCGCCTGGAACACCTCAGCGAAACGGTGTGTCCGAACGTCGTAATCGCACTCTATTGGATATGGTGCGGTCTATGATGTCTCTTACTGATTTACCGCTATCATTTTGGGGATACGCTCTAGAGACAGCTACATTCACTTTAAATAGGGCACCGTCTAAATCCGTTGAGACGACACCGTATGAATTATGGTTTGGGAAGAAACCTAAGCTGTCGTTTCTAAAAGTTTGGGGATGCGATGCTTATGTCAAGAAACTTCAACCTGAAAAGCTCGAACCCAAGTCGGAAAAATGCGTCTTCATAGGATACCCTAAGGAAACTGTCGGGTATACCTTCTACTTAAGATCCGAGGGCAAAATCTTTGTTGCCAAGAACAGATGCTTTCTGGAAAAAGAGTTTCTCTCGAAAGAAGTAAGTGGGAGAAAAGTAGAACTCGATGAAGTACTACCTCTCGAACGGGAAAGTGGTGCAGCTCAGGAAAATGTTCCTGTGATGCCCACACCAACTGAAGAGGAAACCAATGATGATGATCAAGGTACTTCGGATCAAGTTGCTACTGAACTTCATAGGTCCACAAGGACACGTTCCGCACCATAGTGGTACGGCAACCCCGTCCTGGAAATCATGTTGTTAGACAACGGTGAACCTTCGAACTATGAAGAAGCGATGGCGGGCCCAGATTCCAACGAATGGCTTGAAGCCATGAAATCCGAGATAGAATCGATGTATGAAAACAAAGTATGGACTTTGACAGACTTGCCCGATGATCGGCGAGCGATAGAAAACAAATGGATCTTTAAGAAGAATACAAACGCGGATGGTAATGTCACCATCTATAAAGCTCGACTTGTCGCTAAGGGTTATCGACAGGTTCAAGGGATTGACTACGACGAGACATTCTCTCCCGTAGCGAAGCTAAAGTCCGTCCGAATCATGTTAGCAATTGCCGCATACTATGATTATGAGATATGGAAGATGGACGTCAAAACAGCATTCCTTAACGGGCATCTTAAGGAAGAACTGTATATGATGCAGCCGGAAGGTTTTGTCGATCCTAAGAACGCTAACAAAGTATGCGAGCTCCAGCGATCCATTTATGGGCTGGTGCAAGCATCTCGGAGTTGGAATATTCGCTTTGATGAGATGATCAAAGCGTTTGGGTTTATGCAGACTTATGGAGAAGCCTGCGTTTACAAGAAAGTGAGTGGGAGCTCTGTAGCATTTCTCATATTATATGTAGATGACATACTCTTGATGGGAAATAATATAGAATTTCTGGACAGCATTAAGGCCTACTTGAATAAGTGTTTTTCAATGAAGGACCTTGGAGAAGCTGCTTACATATTAGGCATCAAGATCTATAGAGATAGATCGAGACGCCTCATAGGTCTTTCACAAAGCACATACCTTGATAAGATTTTGAAGAGGTTCAAAATGGATCAGTCCAAGAAGGGGTTCTTGCCTATGTTACAAGGTGTGAGATTGAGCTCGGCTCAGTCACCGACCACGGCAAAAGATAAAGAAGAGATGAGTGTCATCCCCTATGCTTCAGCCATAGGATCTATTATGTATGCCATGCTGTGTACCAGACCTGATGTAAACCTTGCCGTGAGTTTGGTAGCTAGATACCAAAGTAATCCCGGCAAGGAACACTGGACAGCAGTCAAGAATATCCTGAAGTACCTGAAAAGGACAAAGGACATGTTTCTCGTTTATGGAGGAGACGAAGAGCTTGTCGTAAAGGGTTACGTCGACGCTAGCTTCGACTCAGATCCGGATGACTCTAAGTCACAAACCCGATACGTGTATATGTTGAATGGTGGAGCAGTAAGCTGGTGCAGCTGCAAGCAGAGCGTCGTGGCGGGATCTACGTGTGAAGCGGAGTACATGGCAGCCTCGGAGGCAGCGCATGAAGCGATTTGGGTGAAGGAGTTCATCACCGACCTAGGAGTCATACCCAATGCGTCGGGGCCAATCAAACTCTTCTGTGACAACACTGGAGCTATTGCCCTTGCCAAGGAGCCCAGGTTTCACAAGAAGACCAGGCACATCAAGCGTCGTTTCAACTCCATCCGTGAAAATGTTCAAGATGGAGACATAGAAATTTGCAAAGTACATACGGATCTGAATGTCGCAGATCCGTTGACTAAACCTCTCTCGCGAGCTAAACATGATCAACACCAGAACTCTATGGGTGTTCGATTCATCACAATGTAACTAGATTGGTGACTCTAGTGCAAGTGGGAGACTATTGGAAATATGCCCTAGAGGCAATAATAAAAGTATTATTATATTTCATTGTTCATGATAATTGTCTTTTATTCATGCTATAACTGTATTATTCGGAAATCGTAATACACGTGTGAATACATAGACCTCAATATGTCCCTAGTGAGCCTCTAGTTGACTAGCTCGTTGTGATCAACAGATAGTCATGATTTCCTGGCTATGGACATTGGATGTCGTTGATAATGGGATCACATCATTAGGAGAATGATGTGATGGACAAGACCCAATCCTAAGCATAGCACAAAGGTCGTTTAGTTCGTTTGCTAGAGCTTTGCCAATGTCAAGTATCTCTTCCTTAGACCATGAGATCGTGTAACTCCCGGATACCGTAGGAGTGCCTTGGGTGTATCAAACGTCACAACGTAACTGGGTGACTATAAAGGTGCATTATAGGTATCTCCGAAAGTAGCTGTTGGGTTGACACGGATCGAGACTGGGATTTGTCACTCCGTATGACGGAGAGGTATCTCTGGGCCCACTCGGTAATGCATCATCATAATGAGCTCAAGGTGACCAAAGTGTTGGCCACGAGATCATGCATTACGGTACGAGTAAAGTGACTTGCCGGTAACGAGACTGAACAAGGTATTGGGATACCGACGATCGAGTCTCGGGCAAGTAACGTACCGATTGACAAAGGGAATTGTATACAGGGTTTGATCGAATCCTCGACATCGTGGTTCATTCGATGACAACATCGAGAAGCATGTGGGAGCCAACATGGGTATCCAGATCCCGCTGTTGGTTATTGACCGGAGAACGTCTCGGTCATGTCTACATGTCTCCCGAACCCGTAGGGTCTACACACTTAAGGTTCGATGACGCTAGGGTTATAAAGGAAGTTTGTATGTGGTTACCGAACGTTGTTCGGAGTCCCGGATGAGATCCCGGACGTCACGAGGAGTTCCGGAATGGTCCGGAGGTAAAGATTTATATATGGGAAGTCCTATTTTGGCCAACAATCAGTGGGGAAGGAAATGATGGGATTTCTTTCCTCCCACCTTGGCCAACGCCCCAATGGACTTGGAGGGCAAGAAACCAGCCCCTCCACCCCTATATATAGTGGGGAGGTGCATGGGAGCTTAACAAGCCAAGGCGCAGCCCCTCCCCTCCCCAACACCTCTCCTCCTCCGTATATGCTTGGCGAAGCCCTGTCGGAGTACTGCTGCACCAACTACACCACGCCGTCGTGCTGCCGTTGGAGCAATCTTCCTCAACCTCTCCTTCCCCCTTGCTGGATCAAGGAGGAGACGTCTCCCGTCCCGTACGTGTGTTGAACGCGGAGGTGCTGTCCATTCAGCACTTGGACATCGGTGATCCGAATCACGTTCGAGTACGACTCCATCATCACCATCCCCTTGGCTAGCTTCCGCTCGTGATCTACAAGTGGTATGTAGATGCAAACTCTCTCCCTTGACTCGTTGCTTAGATGAACTCATAGATGGATCTTGGTGAAACCGTAGGAAAATTTTTAATTTTCTGCAACGTTCCCCAACAGTAGCAACATGCTCTGTTTTGGCTTGTTGATACACAATGCATTGAGCCACATACTTTTGCACAACTTGCTTCATATTAGCCCAAGCAAAAAGAGAACGAATCTTATGATAAGTAGCAGTCACGCCACTATGGCCACCTATACCACTCGAATGTAATGCTAGTAGCACTACCTGTTTTGCTTCTTCATGATTGCCAATCCAAATCCTGTCTTTGAGCTTAATGACCCCCTTGTCGGTGTCAAAACCGGCGGATCTCGGGTAGGGGGTCCCGAACTGTGCGTCTAGGCGGATGGTACCAGGAGACAAGGGACACGATGTTTTACCCAGGTTCGGGCCCTCTTGATGGAGGTAAAACCATATGTCCTGCTTGATTAATATTGATGATGTGGGTATTACAAGAGTAGATCTACCACGAGATCAAGGAGGCTAAACGCTAGAAGCTAGCCTATGGTATGATTGTTGTTCGTCCTATGGACTAAAGCCATCCGGTTTATATAGACACCGGAGAGGGCTAGGGTTACACAGAGTCGGTTACAATGGTAGGAGATCTACATATCCGTATCGCCAAGCTTGCCTTCCACGCCAAGGAAAGTCCCACCCGGACACGGGACGAAGTCTGCAATCTTGTATCTTCATAGTCTTGGAGTCCGGCCGATGATGATAGTTCGGCTATCCGGACACCCCCTAGTCTAGGACTCCCTCAGTAGCCCCTGAACCAGGCTTCAATGATGACGAGTCCGGCGCACATATTATCTTCGGCATTGCAAGGCGGGTTCCTCCTCCGAATAATTCATAGAAGATCGCGAACACCAGGATAGTGTCCAGCTCTGCAAAATAAGTTCCACATACCACCGTAGAGGGAATAATATTTACACAAGTTCAATCTGCTGACGTATTTTGTGGCGTGACGTCACACCACCACCAAGCCTTTACTCGAATCGTTTTTATTATACCACCTCCGCACGTTTAGCGAAGCGGTTTCCTTGGCACGTCTTGTCGAAGCAGAGATCGTGTTCCCCTTATTCCAGGATTCCCATCAATACAGACGTGGGTAACCCAACCGCGCCATTGATTGCGGCGCTTGGGAAATAAGCGAGTTTTATCAGGCCGGTGGAGACGCATGATTTCGTCCGCCCATATAAGGGGATAAAGATCCACTCTTTTACCTACGCCTTCTTCCTCCTTTGCTTATCCATCTCCGCGAACTCGAGCTCCAGCGCCCAAATACGCACATCTCACCTCAACCTTCTCCAACTATGTCCGGAGCGGGAGGCAAGTGGATGGCCTCCTCCGTTACGGAGGGGCACATCCAGAAGCTGCGCAACGCCGGATATCTGTCCAGTGACATCGTGCACCGGCTCCCCGACGAGGGGGAGCTCCTCCCCACCCCCAGGCCCCATGAGAGGGTAGTATTCCTTTCCCATTTCCTCCGCGGACTGGGCTTCCCACTCAATCCCTTTGTCCGGGGGCTCATGTTTACTACCGCCTCGATTTCCATGATCTGGCCCCGAATTTCATCCTCAACATCTCGGCGTTTATCATCGTGTGTGAGGCCTTCCTCTGCATCCGGCCCCACTTCGGTTGTGGCTCAAGACCTTCAGTGTCAAGCCAAAGGTTGTGAAGGGCAGCCAAGCGGAGTGCGGAGGCGCCATGGTGGGCAAGATGCCCAACGTTACTTGGCTCGAGGGCACCTTCGTGGAAACCATTAAGGGGTGGCAATCGGGGTGGTTCTACATCACCGAGCCGCGTGACCCTAAATGGGCAGCGGCCCCCGAATTCAGATCCGGCATCCCCATACGGCTCACCTCCTGGAAGGAGAGTGGCCTGACATGGGGTGATTCAGAGGAGCTGACCGGACTCCAAGCCTGCTTCCAAAAGCTAGTGAACAAGAAGCTCAAGCTTGTCAACGTAGTCCAGGTCATGCTCATCCGCCGGATTCTCCCGTGCCAATAACGGGACTTCAATATGTGGGAGTTCGATTCGGCGCAGCACCAGACTTTGAGCAGGCTCTTCGACACTACGTACGAAGAGGCCTGGAGGGTGCTGTTTAAGGGCGCCGAGGCTCCCTCATCCACTACCGAAGATCACGGATTCAGCTCGCAGTGTCCTTCTAGCGAGGTAAGCGATTTTACCCGTTACGGGACACTTGTTTTCCATAGTTTGACTCTATGCGGGATCTAAACTCCCTCTCCTTTGACAGGACTGGCTGAAGAAGGCTGAGTGGACTAACTGTCCGGCCCCTTTGCCAGAAGACCCAGCGGACGCCCGCTTAATGGGGCTGCTGGTTCCGGCACCCCACGTGGTGCCGGAGAAGAAGGCCACGGGCACTCGAAAGAGTTCCCGTTTTCAGGTGTCATCGGACTTATCGTCCGGTGACTCCGAGGCGGACTCCTCCCACGAAGGCGAGGAGGAGAAGAAAGAGGCCTCTTCCCCAGCGGGGGAAGGGAAGAAAAGGAAGGCCTCCCCAACGAGGGAGGCCAAAGGGTCCAAGAAGGGAAGGACTCTTCCCCCAGACTGCTCTGCCAATGCCGGCAACGACGACGAGGACTGGCCTTCAAGGGCCAAGCCCCTGGCGAGATCATAAGTATCCGGACTCCCGAATAACTTCATGATTTTTCTTTTCGCCACATGGTGTCTTTCTAATGCCGCATACAACCCTGTAGTCCGCCCAAGGATGATCTTCCCGCTTCGTCGAGTGGGTCCTTGGGTGCGTCGGATATGGATTCCCTTCCGACTGCCTCCACCCCCCGTGATGCGGATGATGCCGAGGTGGGATCCCGGGAAGGGACCCGCCAGGAGAGGAGGCCCCGGAGGTGCCGCAAGGCAACCTCCCGGACTTTGCACCGGACTCCGCACCGGAACCTGTAGTGGCTCCGGAGTCTGGCAGGCGGCCCCTTCGTAAGAAGGGCAAGACCGTGACGCCGGCGGCCTCCGTCCAACCGGAGGCGCTGAATAGCTTGCTGGAGGCGCTCAACGGCGCTTCCATCGAAGAGGAACACCGCACCGTCATGAGTGCGGTGATTTAGAAGGTTCAGCTCGCCAAGAGCGAGCTGATCGAAGCCTGCAGCAGCCTTCTAACAGGCTTTGAGGTAAGAATTTTGATATATGTAAAATAGTACCGCATAGACAGTAGCCCTTGATGCTCGGTTTGGTGTTCGGAAAGAAAAGCCGGACTGAGGATCTAAAAAGATATACGCAAGAGTCATAAAAAATATGTCAATATGGGATTGCAGGCTGTGCTGCTGACCTCTGCCGTACTGACTGCGGAGGTCAATACTTTGAAGCAAAGCCTCGAGTGGTCCAAGAACGAGCTCGGTCGTGCCAAGAAGCAGCTCGAGGACAAGGAAGGTGAGTAACACCTTATTAAAATTGTACCATACAGAAAAGGATTTTGGTGGCAAAAAGAATGTCAAGGATAACGTGGGTATTGCAGGGGCCATGAACGAGGTGGCGACCCTGAAGGAGGCGGTGTCCGCGGCCAAACATAATGCGGCCGCGGAGCGCTTCGAGCGAGAAAAGCAGGAGGCGTGGGTGGCGGAGGTACAGCAAGAGCTCCAGGCTCTCGTGGGAAAACATGAGAGTTTGGAGCGTGACTCAAAGACTCGAGAGTCCGAGCTTGCATCGGCTCTTGAGAGTGCCAAAGCCGCTAAGGCCAAAGCCTACAAGACCCTCCAGGAAATCGAGGCGTTGAAGAAAATAGCGGCGGGTAAGGCATTTTTCATGCAAAGCAAGCATGTGAGTGTGAATTACCTATCACTTACCCGAATTCGGAGCTCTCCAGGAGCGTTCGCAGATCTGCCCTGCAGCGTGTCCGATGCTGCCGCTTTCTACAGGGCCGAGGAGGGGAGCTCGATGGAGAAGATCTTCTGGTCTCAGTATGCTGAGGCCGGACATCCGGTGCCCCTTAGCGACCAGCTGAAGCAGCTGGTCGAGCTCCACAAGGTGGCCGAATAGGCCATGAAGGGCCTCATAGTTCGGCTGTGGCCCAGGGAGGCCATGCCTGGGAGCTACTTCGGCCTGGTGCGGCGGCTGGTGGATGCGTGTCCATGGGTTGAAGTCATCAAGCACTCCGCATGTATTGAAGGTGCCCGTCGGGCCCTTGCCCGCGCAAAGGTGCAATGGGGGCAAGATGGATGCTGAGAAGCTTGTGACGGACGCGTCACCGCCGGGCAAGGAGTATCGCACGCCCGAGATGTATTATAAGAGTGTCCTGAAGGGTGCCCGCATTATTGCGGGTGAGTGCTCCAAAGATGTAATATTTGAGTAGACTCGCATTTTGTTATCCTGTGCGCTGAATACTTTGTTCATACGCGCTAAGCAACGCTTGTTAATTTAAAATATTACCTTCTGTGCGGCCGTTTATCAAATCTTAGAGATGGCAAGTCGTCGGCTTCAGCCCCCATGCCACGAGTGCTGGGGTGTTCGGGATAAATTTGAGCACTCTTGTTCCCATTTTTGGGTCCATCTAGGGAGGCGCTCAACACAACGAACGAGGCAACCGGACTTATAATGCTTGAACACTCTCACTTAGCCATAGAATTCTATAATTTTAAATTTCGGTGAAGCCCCTAGTTTTCAGAAGGCCGAATTTGGGGCGCTATCCACGCCTGGGCCGGACGAAGCCGGTTCCTCGCTCTAAGCGGCATAAGTCTTTAGGGACTCGAAAAAGACCTCTCGAACAGCGACCGGCTCTCGCCTCATCATGACGGTCAGTTTTAGCTTTCTCCACTGAGGCGCTCGCCCAGCTCAACTGGGGCGCAATCGCAGTGGTTCTCCTAGTGCTACCTTAGTCGATACAACGGAACGTAAGGTACCAAAACATGGGAGCCGGGCAAACCCAACTATTGACCCAAGACATGATTCGGAGCCGATGCATATAATGCTATAAGTTCGGGGTGCCGCACTTGTGAAAGTGTTCGGACTTATCACACCATGATGCGGGAAACATAAGCCCCTGGTGTATTTAGCTATACCAAAGTGTACGGATGCAACAAGTCATAAATGAACATATGCATAAGAAAGAAATGCAATTATAAGCAAAAAGGTGCTGCATTGTTTACTCAAGAAATACTGCCGTGAATGCAGAACGATACAAATAGTATGGTAAGCAAGGGATGGGACTATTAAACATGTCCCCCTCCAGGGGTAGGCTGCGAAATGCTGTATAAAACAGATTTAATGCTTGTAATGGAGACCACCTGGATATTCGTTGTAGCCCTTCCTTCCCTGGCTGTTGCATCGTGAGTTCGGCAGGTCTACTGCCGTACAGGGCCTCTGATGAACGGAGTCCTGTGGGTAAAAAAAAGAAAAAGAGAAAAAAAAAGAACGACACACTTGAGAGCCCCTGGTGTGGTTAAGCTGCATTCTGGGCCTATCGTGGTCGTGCCCCTCCCCCTATGCCCATGGTATCTCCAGAGCGTAATGATGTACGCGAAGGACTAGTCTTGCAATTTTGCAGGGGCTAGGGTTGGGGCCGCATTGCTACGCGTGCTCGAGACGTGCCAGGTGGTCTTGTTGTAGGTTACTCCGGGCGCGTTTAGCCGTGTCCGGTCGCTTAACGGCCGGACTCGAGAATTGCATTAAGAGGTTGCACTGTACTTCTGCCGCGAGAGCCGCTGTATGTTCCTCCGTTCGGAGAGAGCGTTCAGTGTTTCTGTTGACCGTGATGACTCCTCGAGGGCCTGGCATCTTGAGCTTGAGGTATGCGTAGTGCGGCACCGCGTTGAACTTTGCAAACGCGGTACGTCCGAGCAGAGCATGATAGCCGCTGCGGAACGGAACTATGTCGAAGATTAATTCCTCGCTTCAGAAGTTATCTGGGGATCCAAAGACCACTTCCAGTGTAACTGAGCCTGTACAATTGGCCTCTACACCTGGTATGATGCCTTTAAAGGTCGTCTTTGTGGGTTTAATCCTTGAGGGGTCTATACCCATTTTGCGCACTGTATCCTGATAAAGCAGGTTCAGGCTGCTGCCGCCGTCCATCAGGACTCTGGTGAGGTGAAATCCATCGACGATTGGGTCTAAAACCAATGTGGAGAATCCGCCGTGGCGGATGCTGGTGGGGTGGTCCCTTCGATCAAAAGTGATCGGGCAGGAGGACCATGGGTTGAACTTCGGGGCGACTGGCTCCATCGCGTATACATCCCTGAGTGCACGCTTCCGCTCCCTTTTGGGTATGTGGGTTGTGTATATCATGTTCACCGTCCGCACTTGTGGGGGGAAACCCTTCTGTCCTCTATTGTTCGGCGATTGGGTCTCTTCCTTGTCATCGCTATGCAGCCCCTTGTCGTTGTTTTCGGCAATTAGCTTGCTTGCCTGCTTGAATACCCAACAGTCCCTGTTGGTGTGGTTAGCTGGCCTTTCGGGGGTGCCGTGTATCTGGCACGAGCGATCGAGTATTCGGTCCAAATTGGACGGACCCGGAGTAGTTCTTTTGAATGGCTTTTTCCGCTGACCGGGTTTAGAGCCTCTGAATCCGGCATTGACTGTCGTATCCTCATTATTGTTGCCGTTAATGCGGCGTTTGTTCTTGTTGCGACGCGGCCTGCCATTGCGGTCCTTGATTTCCGGACTTCCAGAATTTTTGCTGAGGTTGTTGCTGCGGGCTAGCCAGCTGTCCTCTCCCGCGCAGAAGCGGGTCATGAGTGATGTGAGGGCTGCCATGGATTTCGGCTTTTCCTGTCCCAGGTGCCGGGCAAGCCACTCGTCGCGGATGTTATGTTTGAAGGCCACGAGGGCCTCCGCATCCGGACAGTCGACGATTTGATTTTTCTTAGTTAAGAACCGTGTCCAGAATTGTCTGGCCGATTCGTCTGGCTGCTGAATTATATGGCTTAGGTCGTCAGCGTCTGGTGGTCGCACATACGTGCCCTGGAAGTTATCAAGGAATGCGGCTTCCAGGTCCTCCCAACACCCAATTGATTCCGCTGGCAAGCTGTTGAGCCAATGCCGAGCTGGTCCTTTAAGCTTGAGTGGGAGGTATTTGATGGCGTGAAGATCATCACCGCGGGCCATGTGGATATGAAGGAGATAGTCTTTGATCCAAACCGCGGGGTCTGTTGTGCCATCATAAGATTCAATATTCACGGGTTTAAACCCTTCGGGGATTTGATGATCCATTACTTCATCTGTGAAGCATAGTGGGTGTGCGGCGCCTCTATATTGGGCTATATCACGACGGAGCTCAAAAGAGCTTTGTCTACTGTGTTCGGCCTGGCCGGACTTGTTGTGTCCTGCGCGACGGTTGTCTTCACGTATCATGGGGCGCCCACGCGATCCGTAGATCGATCTTGATTGTCTTGCCTTATCTTCCAATATATCTCGCAAGTCTAGAGCGTTCCCCTGTGGCCTTGTGCTTTTAGAGCGATGCCGGGGTACGGTTCTAGTGGAGGGCCTAGAGGCCTCTCTGTCGAGGCCACGGGGGGGTCGGTCAGCCGTATTGTGCGCTGGTGATGCAGGTTTATATGCCTCCTCCTTTAATCGGGGGAGCAGCTTGCGCTTGGGGTAGCTTTTGGAGGGGCGTTCGAGCTCATGCTCTTCGGCCGCAAGGACTTCAGTCCATCTGTCGGCTAGCAGATCTTGATCAGCTCTAAGCTATTGCTGCTTTTTCTTGAGGCTGTTTGTCGTGGCCATAAGCCTGCGTTTAAAACGCTCTTGTTCGACGGGATCCTCGGGCACGACAAATTCGTCGTCGTCGAGGCTTGCCTCGTCTCCGGAGGGAGGCATGTAATTGTCATCCTCTACCTCTTCGTCTGCCGCTCTCTCATGAGGGCTGGCTTCTCCGTCCTCCTGTGCTGAATCTTGCTGGAGGGGGTTGTCTTCGGCACTGTCTAGGGTGTTATTATCTCCGGTGCCAGAATCTCCATTCTTGCTATGGCGGGATTTAGAGCGGCGCCGCTGACGCCGGCGCTTGGGCTGTTTCTTGGAGGGGTCATCCTCCGCTGTTCCTTCGCCATTCCCATCTTTTGGGATATCCACCATGTATATGTCATATGATGAGGTGGCTTTCCAGTGCCCAGTAGGCGCTGGTTCTTGGTCGTCTCCGGCATCGTCGTCCATACCGTCGATGTCTTCGGAGTCGAAGTCTAGCATGTCGGTTAGATCGTCGACAGTGGCTACTAAGTTGGTGGTGGGTGGGCTTTGAATTTCTTCGTCGTCCGTACCCCAACCATCCTGACCGCAGTCCGGCCAGGGCTCTCCTGATAACGAGAGATACTTTAGCGAACTCAAGATGTCGCCGAAAGGTGCGTGTTGAAAGATGTCCGCAGCGGTGAACTCCATGATCGGCGCCCAATCGGATTCGATTGGAGGGGTCGCGAGAGGTTCGGAGTCCGGCACCTCTGACTCACGAGCTTCACAAGGAACAAGGCCAGTATTCGGCTCCATCGCCGTAGAGGTTGCAGCCCCCGAGGCGGTGTCTAGCCACCCGTCCTCGGTCTGCGCAGCCGGCTCCGAATCGAGGGTCAGAGCGGGCTCGTGTGCGGCCTCCAGGGCACTGTCCGGCTGCAGAGCTAAATCATGCCCATCGTGACAGTGCGGTGCGCTCGGCTGTGGCTCGAATCCATCGAAGATCAAGTCTCCGCGGATGTCAGCCGTGAAGTTCAAACTTCCAAATCTGACCTGACGGCCAGGGGCGTAGCTTTCGATCTGCTCCAGATGGCCAAGCGAATTGGTCCGCAGTGCAAAGCCGCCGAATACGAAGATCTGTCCGGGGAGAAAAGTCTCACCCTGGACTGCGTTGTTGTTGATGATCGAAGAAGCCATTGAGCCTATCGGTGACGACACAGAGGAACTCTCAATGAAAGCACCAATGTCGGTGTCAAAACCGGCGGATCTCGGGTAGGGGGTCCCGAACTATGCGTCTAGGCGGATGGTAACAGGACACAAGGGACACGATGTTTTACCCAGGTTCAGGCCCTCTTGATGGAGGTAAAACCCTACGTCCTGCTTGATTAATATTGATGATGTGGGTATTACAAGAGTAGATCTACCACGAGACCAAGGAGGCTAAACCCTAGAAGCTAGCCTATGGTATGATTGTTGTTCGTCCTATGGACTAAAGCCATCCGATTTATATAGACGCCGGAGAGGGCTAGGGTTACACAGAGTCGGTTACAATGGTAGGAGATCTACATATCCGTATCGCCAAGCTTGCCTTCCACGCCAAGGAAAGTCCCATCCGGACACGGGACGAAGTCTTCAATCTTGTATCTTCATAGTCTTGGAGTCCGGCCGATGATGATAGTTCGGCTATCCGGACACCCCCTAGTCCAGGACTCCCTCACCCCTCATGGAGAGTGAAGCCCTTGTCATCAGGACTAACCACACTCAATCTTGTGAGCAATTGTTTCGCTTCTGGATCGTGCGAGTAGCTGTCACTGATGACTTCTAACCATTTAGGTTGCCCTCGAGATATGGCATTGAGTTTAGAGTCTTGTGGTGTCCTAGAAAGAGCATCAACAACAGTGTTCAAGGAGCCTTGCTTGTACCTCACCTGATATTGCAACCCAACCAACTTGCAAAACGCTTTATGTTGAATGCTATTTGTTAACTGTTGTGACTCCAAATGAACCAAACTCTAGTGATCGGTGTATATAGTAAATGGAAGATGCTGCAAATATGATCGCCATTTGTCAACAACCATGATGAGTGCTAAGCATTCTTTTTCATACGTCGATAGTGCTTGAGCTCGTGGACTAAGAGATTTGCTAAGAAAAGCAATTGGATGACCTTTTTGAGATAACACCGCCCCAATCCCTACGCCGGATGCATCAGTATGTAGATCAAATGGAAGGTGGAAATCAGGGAGTGCCAAGACTGGTGCAACTACAAGTGCAGCTTTGAGAGTATGGAATGCTTGATCTGTGACGGTTGTCCATAGAAATTGCACATTCTTCTTCAACAATTCAGTCAATGGTCTACTTATGACTCCATGTTTAACAATGAATTTTCTATAATAACCTGCCAAGCCTAGGAATGACCTCAATTGCTTGACAGAGCTGGGGGTAGGCCACTACTGAATGGCTGTGATCTTACTAGGAGCCATAGCTACTCCTGCAGCACTAATCACATGGCCTAGATACTCTAATTCTGTTTGAGCAAACAAGCACTTGGACTGCTTAACAAACAAGCTATTTTCTTGGAGAATTGCAAAAACTTCCTTCAACAGCTTCTCATGTTCTTCTAATGGTTTAGTGTATATCAGAATATCATCCATAAATACCAATACTCCATGTCTAAGTAATGCAGCAAAAAGCAGATTCATCACCGATTGGAAAGTGGCTGGGGCATTGGTGAGGCCAACGACATTACTTTAAACTCCCAATGCCCATGATGAGTCTTGAACGCTGTTTTGAACTCTTCCCCTTCCACTAACCTAATCAGGTGATATCCACTGCGGAGGTCGAGCTTGGTAAAATATGTAGCCCCTGCAAGTTCATCCAACAACTCTTCTACCAATGGAAGGGGGTACTTGTTCTTCACGGTGAGAGCGTTAAGATATCTATAGTCCACACAGAAACGCCACCCCCCATCTTTCTTCTTGAGCAAAATCACTGGAGAAGCAAAGGGGCTGTTGCTTACACGGATGACTCCCTGGGTTAACATATCTTTGATCTGTTTCTCTATCTCATATTTTTGTGCAGTTGTGTATCTATATGGCTTCTTCTGTACTGGCACTGCCCCGGGTATGAGTGGAATTGAATGATTAAATGGTCGAGAAGCAGGTAGTTGAGTGGGTTCGTGGAAGGTGTATGCATACTGATCAAGAACATTCTGAATGTTTTTTGGTGGTTTTTTCACACTTGTCATTTCTTTGTTCCTATCCAATTGAATGATTAGGGCTACTGCTCCCTATTGCACCATAAAATTGAGCTCTTTGGTGGAAATCTTGGGACAGTGAGTAGTGTTGTTCTTGATACCTCTGAGGGTAATCCTTTTTCCTTCATGCCAAAACTGCATGGTTTTCAGACGCCAGTCTATCCACATCTTGCCCTGTCCACATGCTTCCAGCCAGTCCATACCAACAATCATGTCATAGCAATTCAAGGGCAGTACCCTCACATCAGTGATAAATTTGTGTTGCTGCACACCCCAGCTGAGGTTGGAAATTCCTGAAGTGCTAGTCATTTTGGAGCCATCAGCAATTGTGACATTGACTGCAGGTAAGGTAGTGACAGGTAATTGCAATAGAGAAACCAAATCGGAGTGAATAAAATTCCCAGAGCTACCAGAATCAACCAGAACCAACACTTGATGTTTGTCGATGTATCCTTGGAGGCGAATAGTCTTCTTTGATTGCACTCTAGAAGTGACTGCCACAGATAGGCTCATAGCTTGCTCTTCAGAAGTGTCACTGTCCAATGCAGAATTATCCTCCATTGTAACTGATATATCTTGCTCTATTTGTAAAGCCTCCAGTAATTCTTCAACAACTACGAGTGAAACTTGGTTTGGACATTTATGTTGTGGACTGTATTTACCTCCACATTTGAAACATTCTCCTCTAGCTCTGCGCTAGGCCCTTAGACTGATCAATTTATTAATTGGTTGCTCTGGTGCTGAACTTTTCTGCACTTCAGTTTGAGCTTCGTCCGGATGTGGCCCCAATTGGCCTGTTCCAGCAGAATTATGCCATTTCTTGGGTCGATAAGGAGTTCTTATGTTCTCCCCTATTGTTGTTCATGTAACAATGCCAAGGATATCGCAGCATCAACAGTCCTAGGCTTGTGTAAAACAATAGCAAAACGCATCTCTTTCTTTAGGCCTTTAACAAACTTTGCTACAAAAAATGTTTCAACTAGTGCAGGATTGTGAGTAAGTAATTGATGCATGAGCTGCTCAAATTCTTGCTGGTAACTATCTAACATCAGTAAGCTGCTTAATGTCGAGTGTCTGACTCATTTGGCTATAATACAAGTCCTTGCCAAACTTTTGACAGACAACGACACATAATTGTGCCCAATTATCTACTATATGTTGAGCTTCATAAGTTTGCAACCATAATGCAGCTTGTCCTGTGAAATGGAATGTGGCATAATCTACCATGCACTCTACTGGAACATGAAACATATGAAAGTATTTCTCTGCTTTCTCTTTCCAGATTTTTGGATGAGTGCCATCAAATTTAGGGAAATTAGTTTTAGGCATGCGAAACTGAAAATTATTGTTCTCTCTATATTGTTTATCCCGTCGAAACCAAAACTGTCGACTGTGTTGCTCAATAGAAGGCCCAATTGCAGGAACAGGTATAGTCAAATTGTACGCACCATTGCCCAGGACACGTTGTGGAGCGGTGTCCTAGTGTTCGGCTTCTTCGCGGTTCCCATCGGGGCCGTGGTGCTTGGGAGTTGCACTCGGCGACAGGCTCTCCAGTGCCGTCAAGCGAGCGCCGATACCCTCCACTCGAGCATCGATGTTATTGACCACCCACACCATACTGTCCTGCGACTTGAGCAAGCGATCTGCGGTCATGCGAAGTTCTTGACACGCCGAGGCCGTCTGTGCTGCTGTAGCACTGGCGTGCTTGGCCACCTCTGCCATAGTAGTGAGACCCGAGAGAACCAAGTGAAGAGTGGCCTCCAATTCGGCCATCGTGGCAGCTTGTTCAAAGATCTGATCTTCAGCCGTCCCCATCCTCGTCGTCAAGGTAGGAGGACCTCGTCCTTTCGCCGTCATGGAAGATGAGTTCTACCGCCGCCGGGATTGGCGAGTACTGAGGGAACCCGCTTCCTCTGCAACCGATCCACACGCCTCTGCAACGCCAACTCAAGCTAGTGCCCTTTATTTTACCACTCGCGAAATGAACGCAAGCAACCGAGACTTACCTTTGAGTCCGTCGCCGAATAATTCACCGCCGTCGCAGATTCCGCCACCGATGCCGCTTGAGACTTGCGACCATCGCTCTGTCGCCTGGAGCAGGAAGGGGACCAGGAATTCTATGGGAGATCCCAACCTGACCACCTCCACTACTCAAATCGCCACCACCCTCTACACACAGCATTGGGAAAAAAAGTTGGACAAATTTGGTGATGGATGTGTGGATGGGTTCCCAAAATCGAGGGCTCTAGATACCAATTGTTACGATCCTTCACTCACGGTGACACACCGAGTAGCTCAAATTCGCGAAATAGATATAGATTTCAGAGTTTGAGGGAGGAAGGAGAGAAGAACACGGGGATACAGATGTTCAGATTATAGTCAACGATGCCCTTTCCCCAGTTCCCTTCCTACGCTACATAGGCCTTGCCTGCTTTGCTGGACACAACCAGCTCCCCGCCTCTACTGGGCCGCCCTATTGTTGGGCTTCTTCCACCTGGGCCTTGACAGGGCCAGGTCCGTGACACATTGCAGAACGATCGTTCGGGCATGGTTTTCTTTTAAAAATAACCCGATCTATTCATCAACTGTTAAGGTAATACAAAGAACACTAGAAGTAAAAAATACATCTTGGTCCGGAGACCAGCTATCGACGACTACTAGCACTGGAACGAGCCGAAGGCGCGCCACTGTCTTCGCCCCTCCCTCATCGAAGCAGGCAAACCTTATTGTAGTAGACAGTCGGGAAGTCGTCGTGCTAAGACTTTGTAGGACCAGCGTGCCAGAACAGCATGCATCGCCGATGAAGAGAAGCGTAAATCAGAGACACATGAACACGAACAAAGACAAGATCCACGAGGATCCATCGAAGACAAATGCCGACCGAATCCCGCAAGATCGGCCAGAGACAAACCTCAACACGCCCTTCGATGATGCTAGAAACACCACCAAGATGGGGACAAGGCGGGAAGAATCGTATTCCATCTATGGAGAGCTGCCGCCGCCTTGCCTCTCTGAGTAGGACACAAACCATAAAAAATTCAAAAGAGTATGAAAAAAATGGAGCCCTCCCGCCGGCAAGGGCCGGGATCCACCAGGCCTCCATGGCCCTAAGACCACAAAAGACGAGGTAGACCAGCGCCCATGATATTTCTTTTCACTTGATATATATCGACATGACACGGTATGTCTGTTGATGAAATTCCTTTGGTCTATAGTGCCATATCCAATGCTGACCCGCAAACCGGGCACCGCATCCGTACATGGATAGGGGGACCAGTTCACGGGCACGGATGCAGGAGCTATCCATCCAAAGCCATTGCATACATTTTAAACAAGATTTAAAATAACCGGACGAATTACATGCAACCCGGATGATTTTCATTCAAATCGGACGAAAATATTTACATTTCAAACATATTTTAACTAAAATATACCAGAATAGGCTAAAAGTAGTCTAATTTCGGCTGTGGCGGATCTCCATTCCCATGACATGTCTTCCATATGTCTGGCAGCCCACTCGTCGGACTGTCGGGAGACACAGAGAGATATGGTTCAGCGAGAGGGGAAGAATAGCCTCACTCTGCCTCCATGAAGCATGAACCAAGGTTGGTTTTGGGCGGGGGAAGACAATCGCCATGGTCTACGCCCCCGCTCAACAGGAAAGACCCTGGTTGTGTAACCCGATGATGCGGTAGCAGTGGCCTTCTTGGGACCCAAGGGGCAGTGGCCTCCCATGATCTACTTTTCCTTGCTATCTATGGTGATTGCAGACGTGCCGGTCTCCATAGACATGACTTCTTTCCCCACCTGCCTGATGCATTGGCGCCATTGTTCGCGACGGGTTTGCCAGGAGACAGCGTTGGCCAGCCTGGACGGGTGAGGAGGGGTAGCAATGGTGGTGGCACCGGATCCGGAAGGTTCACCGGCAAGCCAACCTATATTGGGCTGTCCCGCAAGGCGACCCAGGATATTGTAATGCCGGATAACTCCTTCTACTCGCGAGTGGTCATGGCGGGTGTTGTACAAGGAGTAGATGGAGAGAGCAGAGGTGGGGTGTGGTTCTTGTCCGGCGCCTGGCCAAGTTTATATAGCGGGGAGATGCGAGGAGCAGCAAGAGAAGCGCTTAATGTCGGTCGACACAGGAACAGACATGTGACGTTCGAGGCCCTAGAGTAGGTTCCTTGGCACACGCGTCGGTTAAATGATCTAGGCAGGCAGATGGATATCGTTTCAATGCGGAGAGAAGGTGTGCGCAGCTGACGAGCAGGGGACGGTGCTCTCATAGGCAGGTCGCTTCGGTGCCGACACCAGTGAGCGCTTGTGTACGGTCTAGGCCACATGAATGCAGGCAGCTGGCTTCGGGCGGGAACGCCCGCGAGCGCCAGACAGGTTTTTTTGGTGGGCCAAGGCAGTAAGAAGCAGGCATGGCAGCGTTCTGGATGCCCGCAAAGCCCCCCTGAGTTTTGTTTCTGGTTTGCGAGGAAAGTACGTCCGGACCGGTCGACAGACCGATACAGGACCGTGTTGGATGGTAAAACACATCTGAGCTGCGTAGTCTGAACGGTTGCGGGTTGTTTGAGGGTCGGCAGTGGAGATGCCCTTAGTTTGCATCAATTGGCTTGTCGTGCACTTCGCATATCGCATAAGATCAACATCAACACAAATACATGATAGACACATGTGTGGTAACTTTGTCGATACTAATATTCCATGACTATTGCAGCTCGCCCTCCAGTGCCACCTATGGCATTCACCTTGAAAAGCCCATGTGGACATGGAGGGGGAAGACCGTGGCCCTCACCGCAAAGCCCTCAAGAGCGCGTGCACGAGGGGAGAAGGGACGCTACGATGAATGGCATGGTGTATCATTGATGGCGCGTTTTGAACTCCGGTGATTGTAGGGGGCGGAGGTGGTTGTAGGTTTGGCTTGCAATGCAGCTAGACTAGAGGGTTATGTGCAACGAATAGGTTTGGTCTCCTCGAGCTCCACATACAGTCGTGTGCTTAAGTCGGCATGCCCCGATAACGGGTGTGTGCTCTTACTGCTGCTGGGAGGGGGGTTGCCGAGTTGTGGCTGGGATGTGATTCGCCTATGTGTCTTTTGCGAAATATAATAGATGTATTCTTAGATGATGTTTTGGATGGTCCATGGAAATAATGACCGGGCGTCCCGGTCCCAGCAGAGTCAAGGCAAATCTATCAGGTGGTGACAACAGTAGCATTAAGGGATGGCAAGCTGGCACTAATCAACGAGGATTGATGCCTCAGCAGACTGATACGTCTCCGTCGTATCTACTTTTCCAAACACTTTTGCCCTTGTTTTGGACTCTAACTTGCATGATTTGAATGGAACTAACCCAGACTGACGCTGTTTTCAGCAGAGCTACCATGGTGTTATTTTTGTGTAGAAATAAAATTTCTCGGAATGACATGAAAATCCACGGAGCAACTTTTCAGAATTAATAGAAAATACTGGCGAAAGAATCAACGTCAGGGGGCCCACACCCTGTCCACGAGGGTGGGGGGGGGCCCTCCCCTAGGGCGCGCCCCCTGCCTCGTGGGCCCCCTGGACGTCCACCAACCTCAACTCCAACTTCATATATTTGCTTTCACAGAGAAAAAAAATCAGAGAGAAAGTTTCATCGCGTTTTATGATACGGAGCCGCCGCCAAGCCCTAATATCTCTCGGGAGGGCTGATCTGGAGTCCGTTCGGGGCTCCGGAGAGGGAGATTCATCACCGTCATCATCATCAACCATCCTCCATCACCAATTTCATGATGCTCACCACCGTGCATGAGTAATTCCATCGTAGGCTTGCTGGACGGTGATGGGTTGGATGAGATTTACCATGTAATCAAGTTAGTTTGTTAGGGTTTGATCCCTAGTATCCATTATGTTCTGAGATTAATGTTGCTATGACTTTGCTATGCTTAATGCTTGTCACTAGGGCCCGAGTGCCATGATTTCAGATCTGAACCTATTATGTTTTCGTGAATATATGTGAGTTCTTGATCCTATCTTGCAAGTCTATAGTCACCTATTATGTGTTATGATCCGACAACCCCGAAGTGACAATAATCGGGATACTTCTCGGTGATGACCATAGTTTGAGGAGTTCATGTATTCACTATGTGTTAATGCTTTGGTCCGGTACTCTATTAAAATGAGGCATTAATATCCCTTAGTTTCCACTAGGACCCCGCTGCCACGGGAGGGTAGGACAAAAGCTGTCATGCAAGTTCTTTTCCATAAGCACGTATGGCTATATTCGGAATACATGCCTACATTACATTGATGAATTGGAGCTAGTTCTGTGTCACCCTATGTTATAACTGTTACATGATGAACCGCATCCAACATAATTATCCATCACTGATCCAATGCCTACGAGCTTTTCACATATTTGGATTTGCTTAGTTACTTTACCGTTACTACTATTACAATTACTACAAATCTGCTACTGTTACCGTTACTTCCATACTACTTTGCTACTAAATACTTTGCTGCAGATACTAAATTATCCAGGTGTGGTTGAATTGACAACTCAACTGCTAATACTTGAGAATATTCTTTGGCTCCCCTTGTGTCGAATCAATAAATTTGGGTTGAATACTCTACCCTCGAAAACTGTTGCGATCCCCTATACTTGTGGGTTATCATAGACATTGTATTGAGGCTCTTGTGCCCCTGATCTATGCGTGGGTAAAACCAAAGATCAAGTGCTCCAGCACAATTGCGGCAGGAATCACGGGCAATAGGGACATCATGCCAAATCTAACACAGGCGGAGATGCAACAATTCCTCATTCTTTGGTTGCACATTGCCGTGGTTGATCTGGTTGAACGAGTTGCAAACATGGTTTTTTGGAATGTGATGGATCCTTCTCGGCTTGTTCTTCTTATGCCGCCAAGTTTGTGGGGGAGAAAAGTGGCTCCCCATGCATAATTCTCTTGGAAGTCGAGAGCATCTCTCTCATGCCGGTTCTTCACATCGCTAGCACTCCGGAACCGGTGTTGGACCTCTGATCGACTAACACGTCGTGGGGTGTCGTGTCAGTCTACATGCCCCCTCTGTGATCAGGATCATGAAATGATGAATCACATCCTACTCACATGCGTCGCTGCTAGGCAGGCCTAGTTGTGGTTCTATCGGCATGGGTAAGCCAGACTGGGTGCCTTCACCTGATGATATTCTACTGGATTGGTGCTCCTCTAGGTTGGTTGGCAGAAAGCACTAGAAGAACATCAGCTCCATTTTAACCCTGGTGTTGTGGGAGATTTGAAAGCACAAAAATGCAATAGTGTTTGTCGAAGCTACCCCTTCAGTTTAGGTAATCCTGGGTGGGATCGAACAGGAGGGGAGAGCTTGAAGCACTACTGGCCTGCTAAGAGGCGATCTATTCGGGGTTTTCGCAGCTTTGAGTGGGAACTTGCATGTGTAGGACTACCTAGATTTAGCTGAGACAATTAAGGTGTCGTTTGAGCAATTCTAAGGCACCTGCAGATGTAACCTGGCTATGTTGCCAACTATTCTTTAATATTCCCATCTATAAACTAATATATGACCTTTTAGATCACCACTTTAGCGATCTAAAAGGTCATATATTAGTTTTTTTTACAAAAATGTCATATATTAGTTTACACAGAGGGTACATGATACGCACATTTGTGCATATTCTAGAAAAAAAATACTGATGGGAGTTTTGGCGGATCCAAAAGACAGAAAAAAAAAGTAAACCACAAGTTTGAAGCTTTGGCCAATCAAGATTGATGGCATGTATCTCTAAAGAAGATTATTTTGGAGGTGATGTTTTCATTTATTACGAGACACAATGGTGTACATCGTCAATCTTCAAGCTTTATACAACTCTAATATGAGAAAAAGAAAAACAACTATAATACTCCCTCCGTTCCTAAATATAAGAATTTTAACATATTTCAATATATACCTAATAATAAAAGAGTTATTCCTTTTGACGGTATGTCACAGAAATTGCCCCCAAAATTGCAAAATATTACCCACCACTCTCACCTATAAGTGATAAAAAAACATTTCACACAGGGGGAATGCCCCGCCTGGGCCGGCCCATGCAGTAGGGACCTCCTCTACTGCGCTCTGCGCGTTGTGAGAAAACGCAATACTCGTTTGGGCCGGGCCATGTCTGAGTGGCCTGTTTTTTATATTTCATTTTTATTGAAACTTTGCTCTTTTGTATTCTACTTTAAATAATTAGGGACTTAAAAAATGTTCCAAAAATTTAGAAAATGAGAATTCTGAAATAAAATGTTTAATAAATCATAAATTGTTTGTGGATTCAAAAAATCTTTGCTTATTCAAAAATGTTTGAAATTTTTAAAAACAAATATTCGGGAAATCAATTTTTTATGATTTTTAAAAATATGTTTGCGTATTAAAAATGTTAATAAAAGTGAAAACAATTTTGCCAATTAAAAAATGTTCATAAATGGAAAAATATCCTAAAAAATCAAAAAATGTTCTGACTTACAAAATAGTTTATTCACATAAAATGTTCGCCTATTCAAAAAATGATCATGCATTTGAAAAAATGTTCATTAAATCAAAAAAATTCTTGAATTTCAAAAATTGTTTCACCAATTTCCAAAAAAATGTTCATCGATTCTAGAAATGTTCGCCGATTCATGAAAATTGTTCACAATCTTAAAAAAGTGTTTGCCTCTAGTATAAAATGTTCATGAATTCAAAACATGTTCTTGATTTATAATATGTTTGAAAATTTGTAAAAGTGCTCACAAATTTGAAAAATGTTCATGATTTGAAATATGTGCACGTGTTAATTTTTTTTCATGATTTCATGACATCGAGTGTGATAGTGTATCTCGATGATGTACCAAAATGTTGTCATGGCCATTGGAGATTATAGTTTTTTTCTTCCGTTGCAACGCACGTATCTAAAATGAGTGAATTTAAACTCTAAAGTATGTCTATATACATCTGTATGTAGCTTATATTAAAATATTTAAGAAGACTTATATTTAAAAACAGAGGGAGTAATTAGTAGATGTTGTTCGAGTGTGTGCTTATAGGTCTGTGCATGGGAACATGCTATGCGTTGCACTATGTATTGCCCAGGACACGTACTAAATATCACATTCGTACGGTCCTTATGTTTTACCTCAATGTGTTCTATGTCAGGCCTAGTCAATTTGCATTTTATTATTACTCCAAAACTATAACATACAAAAACACTAGAGCCAAAATTTAATTTCAGAAATTGACAGGGGCCGCGCGGACGCGTGCCCCCCTCCCAGAAATACGAATGCTGATTGCTAACCACGCCTACCGCGCGGTACCCTGAGAGGGTAAGCTTGATTGGAACGCCGTGGCAAGAGCTCATAATATAGGGGGCTTCGCTGCCCTCCTCGGTCCTCCACTGGCAAGGTGGTAGTAAACAGATTTTTCTTGGGAGAGGCGGTAGTAAATAGATCACCGTGGGGGGCAATATCGTGGACCAGTTTTATAGTGGACCTTCGGGTCCGAGCGGGCCACAGTTCCTTACAGATGGGCCGTGCGCCTCTCTCTCGGCCCAGCGCAATCTTACACGTCGATGATAACCTCAACAACAACAAAACAAACGTCGAGGATTAGGGATGCGTGTAGCTGATAGCGATCTCCGACTAGGACCTATCTCATCTGCCGCATTCCTGCTTCGATCAAAACACGCTATTCCACTCCCCGCATTACAAATCTGCAACTGCAAGCAACCCTACCCTCCACTAATTAACAGCCACAACCAGCCCTAGTTATGAGCAGCCAGCATCAGATATTCAGATAGGCTCGACACTTCATCGTCGGTCAAAGTCACCCGTTGTCATCCCAACACCGTCCCTTACTACAAGTCATAAAAAACCAGAGACTGCAGGTGGCTGGCGGTGATCTCATCTCGCCACATGCGCACACGAATATACCATGCGATGCGGATGCGCGCGCCACCCTCGCGAGATCGATCTGCTCAAATCCTCTGCACCTTCATCCATGTTACCCAAACTGCAAATTGGCACCACGACAGTTCGGGCAGGACGCCATGAGCTGAGTTTGCTAGTTCGGGCAAGACGCCACGCCCATGTACGACACGATTCGAACGAGTCGAGCCTGGCCATCTGCCCGCTTCCTGCTTCCTTGTCCGCGAGCTGCGTGTGCTTTGCAGGGTGGCTCCCCTCTGAGGCTCTGACCTCTGAGAGGCACATCACATGATCGACCGACCGTGCTGGCTAGACGCCACGTCGCTCTGCGTGGGATATCATTTTCATTTTCCATCTCCACATGGCGCGCGCTGCGGGTGAGAAAGTCGATCGTCTTTTGCGTGGACATCGATCGACACTGTCACTATGCGATGTGTCTGCTAGTAGTTCGTACGCGTTTAGCGTCTGTCGTTCAGCCTGCACGATCGACTCTGCGTCCGGTATTCCGAGATTAGCATGTTTGCATGTGCATGAGCGTCAGAACAGAGGGGATGCACATTGCGGCCTTCTGATCCGAACGGCTTAGGAAAACCAGATCCCAATAAAACTTCCCTTTCGGGAGTTTGAAAAGGGAATTTGGAGTAGTTTCCGTGTGTTTTTCATCCCAAGTTGGAAGTTCAGCCGGGTGAGGCCGTCGGGTCCTCTTCCCTCCGCTTGCCGCTCCAGCGGCAGTGGGAAGGTGTCTGAGGCATCAAAGGCCTAGAATTCAGTCAAGCCTGAAGATTCAGAGAAAGGGGTGTAGCTAATCCGACAATACCGTTTCAGCGAGATCAACGGCTACGATGGCTCCTATGCAGGTTGCCACCGTAGGATGAGAGGACCATTACTGTAGCGTTATATTTCTTGTAGTGCACTTTATGAGCTGTCACTGGCCAGCCTATAAACAGCCGGGTTGTGGCTGGGAGAGATCATTATCTACTTTCCTCAATTGCTTGCTAGCTACGGCTTGTAAACGAAACCATATACTCTTCCTCATAAAGCAATACAGTCGAGATCCCGATCCCCTCCATACAATTCATCCTAAATTAGCTACGAATTCATCTCCCTAGCTCTCGGGCCCTGACAAATTGGTATCATGAGCCATCGATCTTCGGTGGAAACGCGCTGTGGTGGTGAAATTTTTCCTCGATCCGCGATTCCCACCCTGTTTCCCACCCTCTCTCCTGAGATCCAGCGGCATAACAGAATTGGGCCGAGTTGGTGGCGGGGTCCGGCGTGGCGATGCAGGCGGCGGTGAAATTCGGACACAGATCGGTCGAGCAGAAGCGGTTGTTTGAACACTCTGTTCGATTGGTAAAATTCCGCGTTCTACGCTCTGATCCGTGTGTCAGGGTGGCGAGTTCATCGGCGGCGGCAGGATCAGTGGTAAAATTCCATATCCATACTTCAGATCGAGGCGATGGGGCGTTCCAAGGCAGTTGACAACACTGATCTCCAGGAAATTTTGGCCATGTGTGAGGATTTCGGGACCATGCAGAAGGATAATGCCCAGGTGCAGTCGCAGGTGTCTAAACTGCAAGCAAAAGTACAGGCAATTGGGTCCAAGCAAGGAGAAATTTCACTAACAATGGGTGAAGTTGAGAAAGTGGTATTGGATCTAGGGAAACAGTTGTCAGTAATCACGAAGTAAGATTGGTCAAAACAACTCAGCAACAAGATCAACCTTCTAGTTCTCACGAAGTATCTAAGTCCCCTACATTGCACCAGGAGCAAACACGGGAACATGAAGCAAGATTGGAGCACTTGAGACAATAGCTGGCAGCAGAGAAGGAGAAATCCAAGCAGTTAGAAGATCTCTAACTCCAGAATTTACCTCCTATTCGCACAAACAGAGCTACTGTACCTCCGGGGTTTGCAAATCAAGGGAGACAGGAGGCACACAATTCAGTGGGAACTCCTCTGGTAGCAAGAAACAATGTCCACACACCTGCATTCAACCACTTCTATCAGAATAACAAAGATAGACAGATGTGGCAGGGCTGTCATAAAACATATGAAATGGATATGCAAGCTCAGTTTATGAGATCTCTGACTAAAGGACCTAAACTAGATTTTCCTAGATTTTCTAGTGAAGATCCAGTGGGTTGGATTAGGCAATGCAACAAATATTTCCAAATGTCAACAGCACCTGATGAGTATAAAGTTTCCCTTGCCCAAATGTATATCATTGGAGAAGCTGATACCTGGTTAAGAAGATCTGGACTGTTGAAGAAGCAACTCTCATGGACACAATTTGGGAAAGAGGTCATAAAAAGATTTGCAGAGCATGGTTCTTATGACTTAACTGAGAAATTTAACTCTCTGAAGCAAGGCAACAGTTCAGTTTTTGAATACACAAAGAGTTTTGAAGATCTTATGGCAGAAGTGTTGGAAGAAACACCTGAATTAGGAGAACAGTGGTTTGTGAGATATTTTGTCAATGGCTTAAAGGAAGGAATTAAATTCCAAATCAGGCCACTCATACCACAATCTCTGACAGATGTCTACTGTTTAGCTAAGGAGGTGGAGCCAAACCATCGACCAACAAATACAATGCAGAAGAAACAGCAGAGTTCCTTTGTGAATTTCTACCAAAAGAATAGTGGAAATTTCCAAAACAAGAGCAGTACTACAACAACCATACCCCAGCAGAGTGGACAAAATAAGCAGGCTGAGGGCACCAACAACAATCCTCAAAAAACTTAGAAAAGTGGGAGAATGTTGGAGGTGTGGAGACAAGTGGATGCATGGTCACAAGTGCAAACTTATTCCTAATATTCACTTGTTACAACAGGAACTAGGAGAGCAACTGGAAGACACTGAAGACAGTCCTCCTCAAGAACAAGAAGTAATTCAGGAAGTAGAGGAACAAGCAATGTTTATCACAGCTCATGCAATAGGTCAGTAGCTGGCAGTGCCTACACCTACAGTGATAATCCACATAAATGGGAAAAGAGTTGTAGCATTGTTAGACTCAGGCAGTTCCTCATCTTTTATTAATCAGGAACTTGCTATGAAAGCAAACTGTAAATTGCTTCCAGTGAAACCCAGAGCAATAGCAGTTGCAGGAGGAGGCAAACTGATGTCCAGTGCTGTAGTTCCTAATTGTGAGTTTTAGTTAGCAAAAACCACATTACAACACAGTTTCAGAACACTAACTCTTCCTAGTCATGATGTGATACTTGGATATGACTGGTTCACATTAATGATCCTTGTCTCTTTCAACATACATGGCAATACTTTCAGTTTCACTATGAAAGGAAAGAAGACAATAACTGCTGCTATCTTCAATACACCTGAGAAAGTTAAAGAAATTCCAGCTGAGAAAGTAAGCAAGTTACTAGAGAAAGGAGCGGAGGTTTTTTTACTGCAGATGCACAATATAGTCATGGAAGCTCCAGCTGGTTTCCAAACCCCTCCCCAATTGCAGAAATTACTTCTGGACTATGCAGATCTCTTTGAGGAACCTCACACCCTACCACCTCATAGGGATTGTGATCACACCATCCCTCTGCAACCTGGAGTTGAACCTCCCCACTGTAGACCATATAGAGTACCACAACATCAAAAGAAACAAATGGAAGAGAAAATCAAGAAAATGTTGGCTGCTCATTTTATCAGACACAGTCAGAGTCCATATGCTGCTCCTGTCATTCTGGTAAAGAAAAATGACAATTCAATGAGATTGTGCACTGATATCAGGAAACTCAACTCAGTCACAGTTAAAAACAAATTTCCTATACCAGCAATTGAAAATCTCCTGGATGAATTACATGGAGCTAAGTACTTCTCCAAGTTAGACTTGAGGGAAGGATATCACCAGATTAGGATGCACCCTGATAACATCCATAAAACTGCTTTCAGAACATTCTTGGGGCACTTTGAATATCTGGTTATGCCTTTTGTATTGTCTAATGCACCAGGCACATTTCAAGCTCTAATGAATAGCATTTTTGGCCCTTATCTGAGGAAGTTTGTGCTAGTTTTCTTTGATGACATATTGATTTACAACAAATCACTCAAGGAGCATATGGAACATATTTAACTAGTACTGAAAATTCTGAAGGAAAACCAGCTCTGTGCTAAAATGTCTAAGTGTGTTTTTGCAGTTCAACAAGTGGAATACCTGGGGCATGTAATTTCTTCTGAAGGACAACTGACCCACAAAAATCAAAGCCAGTGCTGATTGGCCAACCCCAGAGAATATGACAAAGTTGAGAAGTTTCCTGGGGCTAGCAGGTTACTATAGAAGATTTATAAAAGGTTATGGAATTATATGCAGACCTTTACATGATCTATTAAACAAGGGCCAGTTTGATTGGAAAAAGGAACATGACAAAGCATTTGTTCAACTACAGCAATCCCTAATCACAGCTCCAGTGTTAGCTCTACGTGATTTCTCCAAACCCTTTGTGCTGAAAAAGGATGCATCTGGAAAAGGTATAGGAGCAGTACTGATGCAGCAAGGCAGACCTCTGGCTTATTATAGCTCCTCTCTCTGCCCTAGAAACACTACTCTGTCCACTTATGGAAAGGAAGCTCTAGCCATCCTAGAAGCACGAAAAATGGATACACTACCTGATAGGTAATGAATTGATTATTAAAAGTGGTCAACAATCTCTGAAATTTATTACTGATCAGAAGATCACTGAGGGAGTTCAGCACAAGCTAATGATGAAACTACTGGAATTCAATTTCAGAATTCAATACAAAAAGGTGTCCAAAACAAGGTAGCAGATGCTCTTTCCAACTGCTACCATCTTGCATGGCCATATCTATGGCTACACCATTGTGGGCACAAGAGTTGGTGGACAGTTACCCTCAAGATCCAGCTACAAAAACCCTTCTGGAAAAACTGTTGTTGCAACCCAACAACACCATGTCTGATTATAGCTTGATAGCTGGTATTATCATATATAAAGGAAAAATCATGGTGGGGAATGTAGCTAATCTAAGAGCAAGATTGATAACTGCTTTGCACAGTTCTCCTGTGGGTGGACATTCAAGAACTAGAGCTACTTATCAAGGAGTGAAAAACATATTCTATTGGCCTGGTCTGAAAGCAGAAGTGGAAAATTTCATTACAACTTGCCCTATCTGTCAGAGAGCTAAGCATGAGCATTGTCTTCAACCTGGTTTACTAGAATCCTTGTCTATGGCTGACATGCCTTGGTAGCATATCTCTATGGATTTCATAGAAGGACTTCCTAATTCCCAAGGAAAGGAGGTCATCCTAGTGGTGGTGGACAGATTCACTCGATATGCTCATTTCATTCCTCTCTCTCATCCTTACACAGTTTGTGACGCCCCCGATTCAATCGTATACTAATCATGCACGCAAATGTGTACGATCAAGATCAGGGACTCATGGGAAGATATCACAACACAACTCTAGACACAAATAAAATAATACAAGCTTTATATTACAAGCCAGGGGCCTCGAGGGCTTGAATACATAGCTCGATACACAAGAGTCAGCGGAAGCAACAATATCTGAGTACAGACATAAGTTAAACAAGGATGCCTTAAGAAAGCTAGCACAAAAGCAACACGATCGAAGAGGCAAGGCCTCCTGCCTGGGACCTCCTAACTACTCCTGGTCGTCGTCGGTCTCCATCTAGTAGCATCCACCGGCGGTGGCATCTGTCTCCAGGGATCCACCATCTGGTTGCATCAATCGGAAAGAAGAAAGAAGGGGGGAAAGGGGGGTAGCAAAGGAACCGTGAGTACTTATCCAAAGTACTCGCAAGCATCAGAACTATACTAAGTATGCACTGGTATCAAATGGAAGGTTTGTATTTGTGGACTGAACTGCAGAATGCCAGAAAAGGGGGAAAGCCTAGCCTATCGAAGACTAGCATCTTCACGCGGCTCCAAGCATCTTGCAGCATGTAGAAGAGTAAAGAATAGCAGTTTATAAATAACAAGCATGTTGTAACATTAATGCCCAGAGATCCTTCCCCGACTCCCTGCGAGAAAGCAACCCCGGAGCCACATATTCAAGTATCCATTCGTAGTTGTATAAGATCAGGATATAAGTCTGAATGTCCGTTACCATGGACACGGCTATTAATAGATAATCTTCCCTGCAGGGGTGCACCACGTTTTCCAACATGCTCGATCACTCTGACCGGACACACTTTTCTGGGTCAATGCCCGGCCTCGGAAGATTAACACATTGCAGCCCTACCTAGGTTCAGCAGAGAGGTCCCCGCTGGTTTACATCCTAAGCACTCCGGGGTCTGGGCCCATCGCCCGTTGCACTCCAGATCGTTGCGCGCAGGGCAATCCAGGCCACCTCCACTGGGGCGCCGACCAGGTCGTGCCGCAATGTTGAATTGGACGTATGACAAAGCTTCAGATGATACCACGACGTCGAGGCCCATAACTATTCTCATGTGGTGGTTGGTGCGTAAAGGCCAAAGGCCAACTTAGAACAATTACCCAAACCATAGTGTATTATTAGCTTGCGGAGATGAGCAGAGACTCACGATCGAAAGTGCCCCGTCGTCCTGTCTCTTGGACTTACGACAAGGGCCTAGAATGCCCGGCCGTGCCACATCATTATCTAGGGGCAACAAGGACAAGTGGGATCACTAATGGATCACTAGCCAACCTATATTAAGCAGTTTAGGATAATCAGGTAGGTAACAATAAGCAGGTACAAAAGCAGGCTATGCATCAGATAGGAGCAATCAAATATAGTAGCAAAATCTAATGCAAGCATGAGAGTATAGAATGGGCGATATCAGTATGATCAAAGGGGGGATTGCCTGGTTGCTCAGACAAGAAGGAGGGTCGTCGTCGACGTAGTCGATCACAATGGCATCAACATCGGTCTCGGGGTCTACCGAAGAGAAGAGGGGGAAGAAACAGTAAATACATAGCAAGCAAGAGCATAACAGGACAACAGACAGAGCTAGACGTGTTCTAGCACGGTGCTACACGCTACCGGCGAAGGGGAAAAACATCTGGGAATGTTTTCCTGAAGTTTGGCATTTTCGGGCAGACGAAATGGAGGGCAAATGTTGCATGTTTGCTATGCTAGGGGCGTGTGGTGGGCGAACAGACCGCATATTCGGGTTCATCTCGTCGTTCTGAGCAACTTTCATGTATAAAACTTTTTCATCCGAGCTACAGATTAGTTTCCATTAATTTCCAAAGTTTTAATTCATTTTCGGAATTAACAGAATTAATTTAAATAGATAAAAGCCATTACTGTGTCAGCATGACATTAGCATGATGTCATCAGTCAACAGTCTATTTGACTGGTCAAACTAGCACGTGGGTCCCGGTTGTCATTGACTAACACTAATTAACAGTTTAATTAGTTAATAAGTTAATTAGGTTAATTAACAGGATTAATTAAGTTAATTAAGTTAATTAAGTTAATTACATTTAATTATTATTATTTTTAATTTTTATTTATACATATTTCTTTTTGTTCTTTTTTTAAATAGGGGCGGGCCCCACTAGTAAGTGGCCTAGGAGGCCACGCGGGTTAACGGGCGCAGGGGCGTTGCGGGCGTGGGCGCCCGTGCATGCTCGAGGCCACCAGGGGGCGGCGACGAAGACGAGGCAAACCGACGAGGTGGCGGTGAGCAGCGACGACAGTTCGCGTCGGGGCGCCGGATTCGGTGAGGTCCTTGGGCGGCGACGCGTCCAGATCGGGGAAGAAGGGGGCAAACAACCCAATCCAAATCCAGCAACGGGGAGTACGACGGGGACGGCGAGGTGGTGCCGGCGTGGTGGAGCCGGGGTTGGACGGCGGCAGCGTCGGGGCCAACCGCCCCGATCCATAACCGTTCGAGGGGAAGAGTGGAGAGATGGGGATCGTGCGGGGGGAGTGGGGATAGATCCAGATATTTGGGGGGGGAGTGGGGGGATAAGGGAGAGGGAGTGGTCGGCCAGCTGGGCAGGTTGGCCCACTTGGGCCAGGGCCCTTTTTGTTTTGCTTTGTTGTTGTTGTTTTTTTTCGCTTAAGCCCTTTTCTTTTTACTCATTTTCAATATGACAACGGAACCGACTTCGAAACAACGTGAACTTATCCACAGTAGAAATTGATGACATGGCACCATTAGCATGATTACTTTTGCATACCTGGGCGTTACAATTCTCCCCCACTACAAGAAATCTCGTCTCGAGATTTAGGAGGTAGAAGGAAACAAAGCAGGGTATTCTTCACGAAGACGATCCTCGCATTCCCAAGTGGCTTCGTCTTCAGAGTGATGCGACCACTGGACCTTGAGGAACTTGATCGCCTTCTGACGTGTGCGGCGTTCAGCTTGGTCGAGAATGCGGACCGGATGCTCTTTATAGGAGAGGTCCTATTGCAACTCGATCACTTCATGATCCACTGCACGGATTGGATCCTTGAAGCAGCGTCGGAGTTGTGACACGTGGAACACATCGTGAACCTGAGAAAGGTTTGGCGGAAGCTCCAGCTGATATGCCACTTTTCCACGCCTTTCGAGAATAGTGAATGGACCAATATAGCGAGGAGCTAGCTTGCCCTTGATCCCGAAGCGGTGAGCACCCTTCATTGGTGTGACCCGAAGATAAGCCTTTTCACCAGGTTGATAGACCATGTCTTTATGATGACGGTCATAATTACTCTTTTGATGTGACTGAGCTGTCTTGAGATTCTCATGAATGACGCGGACTTGTTCTTCAGCGTGTTGGATAATATCCGGACCGAAGAGTGGACGTTCCCCTGTTTCTGACCAGTTCAGAGGGGTTCGACACTTTCGTCCATATAACACTTCGAAGGGGGCCATCTTCAAACTAGCTTGATAGCTATTGTTGTAGGAGAACTCAGCATACGGGAGAGATTCCTCCCATTTCTTGCCGAAGGAAATAACACAAGCTCGAAGCATGTCTTCGAGAACTTGGTTGACACGTTCAACTTGTCCCTGAGACTGAGGGTGAAAAGTGGTGCTGAAAGACAGATGAGTTCCCATAGCTTCTTGGAAACTTGCCCAGAATCTTGAAGTGAATAAGTTTCCACGGTCTGAGCTGATTACCAGCAGAATACCGTGAAGTGAAACAATTCTGGACATATAGAGAGTTGCTAGCTGACTAGCAGTGATCGTTTCTTTGATGGCCAGAAAGTGTGCAACTTTAGAAAGCCGGTCAATGGCGATAAGAATAGCATCATTACCTTTCTATGATTTGGGAAATCTAGTGACGAAGTCCATTTCAACATGGTCCCATTTCCATTCAGGAATAGAGATAGGTTGCAGAGTTCCAGCAGGCCTTTGATGTTCTGCTTTGATATGACGGCAAACGTCACATTCGGCAACATAGCAAGCAATGTCTTGCTTCATGTTTGACCACCAGAATCTTTGACGAATGTCTTGGTACATCTTGGTGCTACCGGGATGAATAGACAAAGGCATATCGTGAGCTTCTTTCATAACTTCCTTAGCCATATCCAGGTTTTTCTCCTTACACGGCACCACTAGGCGGCCTTTGAAGTACAAAGTGCCATCATCAGCAATAGTGAAGAATGAGGGCTTTCCTTCTACGAGATAGCGTTTAATCTTCTCAACTTGAGAGTCATATCTCTGCATTCTCTTGATGGAGTCCAAGAGATCTGGTTCGACAGCCAGGGTATTGAGGGAACCCTGGGAAACAACGTGAAGGTTCATCTTGCGGAATTCTGGAGGAGGGGGTGCAAGTGTACCAGGAGGAACAATATGGAGGTTCTACTTTCTGAATTCTTCAACAAGCGAGGGATGAACTTTTTGAACCTCGAGGTGATTGCAATATGACTTGCGGCTCAAGGCATCAGCCATTACATTAGCCTTGCCTGGTGTATAGGAAATACCCAAGTCAAAATCTGCTACCATCTCCATCCATCTCTGCTGACGGAGGTTCAAATCTGGCTGAGTAAACAAGTACTTCAGAGTTTGGTGGTCAATGAAGATCTTGCAACGATTACCAAGAAGGTAATGTCGCCACTGTTTCAGTGCATGTATGACAGCAGCAAGCTCGAGGTCATGAACTGGGTAGTTCTCT
The DNA here is from genome assembly GCF_018294505.1 of Triticum aestivum. Classification (NCBI taxonomy): domain Eukaryota; kingdom Viridiplantae; phylum Streptophyta; class Magnoliopsida; order Poales; family Poaceae; genus Triticum; species Triticum aestivum. Next base: position 665,296,948 of record NC_057810.1, on the reverse strand, counting down.
TCGTGAGGGCGTAATTGTCGAGAGGCATAGGCAATCACTCTGCGTTCTTGCATTAGGACACAGCCTAATCCTTGCCGTGAAGCGTCACAGTAAATGACGAAATCCTTCTTAGTATCTGGCGGAGCAAGCATTGGGGCAGAAGTCAGCTTGTCTTTGAGTGCTTGGAAACTTTCCTGACACTTTTCTGTCCAATCAAACTTGACGCTGTTGTGAAGCAGACCAGTCAGGGGCTTGGCAATCTTGGAGAAGTTCTCGACAAATCGACGGCAATACCTGGCGAGTCCGAGAAAACTTCTGACTTGCTTGACATTCTTCGGAGGAGTCCAATCGATAATAGCCTGGACTAGCTCGGGGTTGACGGCAATACCATCCTTGGAGATGACATGCCCAAGATAGGTCACTTCAGGAAGCCAGAATTCACACTTGGAATACTTAGCATACAGTTGATGCTCTCGAAGTTTTTCTAGAACAAGTCGAAGGTGTTCAGCATGTTCTTCTTTATTCTTGGAATATACAAGGATATCATCCAGATAAACCACGACGAACTTGTTGAGGTATTCCATGAATATATAGTTCATCAATCGGGAGAACGTTGCTGGAGCGTTGGTTAAGCCGAATGACATGACGGTGTACTCGTATGAACCATAGCGAGTCACAAAAGCAGTCTTGGGAATATCCTCTTCACGAACCCGAATCTGGTGGTAACCCAACATCAAATCAAGTTTAGAGAATACTGAGGACCAGCAAGTTGATCATACAAGTCGTTGATCCTGGGAAGCGGATACTTGTTCTGAATTGTTGCCTGGTTGATAGGTCGGTAATCTTTGACCAAACAATTAGTTCCATCCTTCTTCTTGACAAAGAAAGAAGGTGCTCCCCAAGCAGAGGAACTAGGACGAATGAATCCCTTGTGAATAGATTTGTCGATTTCTTCCTTAAGTTCAAGGAGTTCATGTGGCGGCATCTTGTAGGGTCGCTTGGCAATAGGAGGTGTGCCCGGTTTCAAGTCTATGACGAATTCGATAGCTCTAGTAGGGGGTATTCCTGGAAGTTCTTCTGGGAAGACAACTTTCAAATCACGCACAACTGGAATGTTCTCTATGCCCTCAAGAGGTGAAGCATTTAATGCATTCAGAACATATATCTGATTCTCGGCATCCTGAGCTGCTCGGGCTGAGTATTGGACTGTCTGGCCAGAAGGGTGAGTGAGCTGGACTGTCTTGGTAGCACATTCAATCAAAGCATTATGGGCGGTCAACCATTCCATACCAAGAATGATGTCTATGTTGGAAGGTCCGAGTACAATGAGAGAAACCGGAAAAAGCAGACCTCCAATCTCGATTTGGTTGCGAGGGCATAACATTGTGGTTTGCCACTTGGATCCCGGAGATTGAGTCGCTAAGGGAGTGGGCAAAATTTCCATATCCCACCCATGCAACTGAGAAAATTGTTGGGACACAAAAGCATGTGATGCTCCTGAATCAAAGAGAACGGAAGCTGGCACTGAATTAACGCGAAGGGTACCCATCACGATTTTTGGAGACTCATGAGCTTCTTCAATCTTGACATGGGTGACATGACCAACACGCATAGCAGGTGGTCCGGCACTACAACTTCCGGTATGATGGGTTCGACGACCCTTCTTACGACCAACAGGAGTACGTGAAGCATTATGCGGCTGACCTGGGCGACAGTTGAGAGCAAGGTGTCCTGGCTATCCACACTTGCGGCATAAACCATCATTATGGGGAGGAGCTACAACATTGGACTATCCACCCTGAATTGTTGGTTGTGTCGGCGGCGGAGGCAGATGAGGTGCAACATAAGACGGCCTTGGTGTTGGAGCAGGTCGGTGATGAACATTGTGTGGGATCCGGACTCGGCATTTCTGAGCAGGCTATCTCGAGGATGAGCCAACATCTCGAGTATGCTTGAGCGACTCTTGGTACTCAGTAAGACTAGTTTCAGCTCGGAAAGATTGGCTGACAAGCGTCGCAAAGTCTACACAATCATGAGCAACAAGGGCGAGCTTTATATCGAGATGCAGTCCTTCATGAAATTTCTCCTGCTTGCGAGCATCAGTGCAGACATCATCCGCAGCATAGCGAGATAATTCAAAGAATTTCCTCTGATATTCATCCACAGTCATTGAGCCTTGTGAGAGTTTGCGGAACTCCTTCTTCTGGTCCATCAGGCCTTGAGGAATGTGCCGTGCACGGAAGGCTAACTGAAATTCCTGCCAAGTGGTTACAGTCTCTGTAGGCAGCATACCCTTGTGGCTTTCCCACCACTGAGCAGCTGGACCCTTCAAGTGGAATGTCGCAAAGGTGACGTAATTGGCAGGGGCAACATTAGCTGACTCCATCTCAAACTGGATGTCACGAAGCCAATCATCAACATCCATAGGATTGGTGGAGTTGCGGAAAATGGACGGGTTGAGGCGCACGAATTCTTGAAGTTTTATTGGCGCAGGTTGTTGATGAGCATTCTGGTTCGGAGCTGAGACATTACTCCAGTCATAAACTGACGATTCAGCTCAAACTGCTGCATCATTGCGGCAATATAGGGTGGAGGTGGAGGATCGTCAGCCATCCTGCTAAAAACATCAGGAAGCAGTTTAACAGGGGTGGAGCAGGTGTATGGAGTCATTCATGAGGTAACTTGAACAATGAGCAAAGGCGCGGTATGTACAAAGCAGTAGTCATTAAAGACTTACGTATACATATACAGAGCCAATTACACATTGTTAGTAGGAGTTCAGACAAGAGAATCATCCTAGACATACTAGGCGGCACACATGCACGTGATGGAAGGATACAAGAACAAGACATAGCAAAGGCTACATCATCATCAGAGAAAACCACTAGAGCAAGGAATCTGCAGGGGACGACGCAGGGTGCCCTCGATATGAAGGATTTCTACGGCCCGTGGACAAAGTGAAGCAGATCCTGGCTCCGAATTCAAGAAAGGCATGATACAAATCTCCGGGTGGATGTGATCACGAGAACCTAGGGTAGAGTTAGCAAAACCATTTAACCCGAATAGAAGAGAGATCAGAGTCCCAGAGTATAGACGAGGAATAAAAGATCCTAATACCACCCAATTGGCGACATGGGCCCGTAAGCCACACAGCTATGTTAGTAAAACAGTTTTTCAAAGACTACACTCAACTTCGGCCAAGGAGTTGGAAAGGGGGATCCTACAGGCAGTCGGCTCTGATACCAACTTGTGACGCCCTCGATTCAATTGTATACTAATCATGCACGCAAATGTGTATGATCAAGATCAGGAACTCACGGGAAGATATCACAACACAACTCTAGGCACAAATAAAATAATACAAGCTTTATATTACAAGCCAGGGGCCTCGAGGGCTCGAATACATAGCTCGATACACAAGAGTCAGCGGAAGCAACAATATCTGAGTACATACATAAGTTAGACAAGGATTCCTTAAGAAGGCTAGCACAAAAGCAACACGATCGAAGAGGCAAGGCCTCCTGCCTGGGACCTCCTAACTACTCCTGGTCGTCGTCGGTCTCCATGTAGTAGCATCCACCGGCGGTGGCATCTGGCTCCAGGGAACCACCATCTGGTTGCATCAACCGGAAAGAAGAAAGAAGGGGGGGGAGGGGGTAGCAAAGCAACCGTGAATACTCATCCAAAGTACTCGCAAGCATCAGATTTATACTAAGTATGCACTGTTATCAAATGGAAGGTTTGTATCTATGGACTGAACTGCAGAATGCCAGAAAAGGGGGAAAGCCTAGCCTATCGAAGACTAGCATCTTCATGCGGCTCCAAGCATCTTGCAGCATGTAGAAGAGTAAAGAATAGCAGTTTATAAATAACAAGCATGTTGTAACATTAATGCCCAGAGATCCTTCCTCGACTCCCTGCGAGAAAGCAATCCCGGATCCACATATTCAAGTATCCATTCGTAGTTGTATAAGATCAGGATATAAGTCTGAACGTCCCTTACCGTGGACACGACTGTCAATAGATAATCTTCCCTGCAGGGGTGCACCACGTTTTCCAACACACTCGATCACTCTGGCCGGACACACTTTTCTGGGTCAATGCCCGGCCTCGGAAGATTAACACGTCGCAGCCCTACCTAGGCTCAGCAGAGAGGTCCTGGCCGGTCTACATCCTAAGCACTCCGGGGTCTAGGCCCATCACCCATTGCACTCCGGATCGTTGCGCGCAGGGCGATCCAGGGCACCTCCACTAGGGCGTCGACCAGGCCATGCCGCAATGCTAAACTGGACGTTTGACAAAGCTTCGGCTGATACCACGACGTCGAGGCCCATAACTATTCTCACGTGGTGGTTGGTGCGTAAAGGCCAAAGGCCAACTCAGAATAAATACCCAAACCATGGTGTATTATTGGCTTGTGGAGACGAGCAGAGACTCACGATCGAATGTGACCCCGTCGCCCCATCTCGTGGACTTACGACAAGGGCCTAGAATGCCCAGCCGTGCCACGTCATTATCTTGCAGGTGCTCTCCGGGCCCGCCCAACTTTCACCAAGGTCTCAAGTAAAGTCAATGTAACCGTGTGTCTAGACATCAAGGGGAAAACCCGAGGAATCACCCCTGGTGGATTCCACTCAATGTAGTCATCAAGGTGAACGTAAGAGGGACCACCCTCGAGGTTCACACTTGAGGTGTTGTACGACAGAGCCGTATCGGGAATGGTGAAAGGGGAAATCACCCTCGATGACCACGACTGAATAGCTACACTACAGAATTATCATCGGGAGTGCGTTATGGGGGATCACCCTCGGCACTTGATAGTAGCTCTGCAGAGTCGAGCAACTAAAGGGGCGTGATGTGATGTGAGGTGTCAGGCTCTGGTCGTCGATCACGTTGATCAAGTCGTCGATGATGAAGCAGGGGCAACAAGGACACATGGGGGTCGCTAATGGATGACTAGCCAACCTATACTAAGCAGTTTATGATAAGCAGGTAGGTAACAATAAGCAGGTACAAAAGCAGGCTATGCATCAGAATAGGAGCAATCAAATACAGTAGCAAAATCTAATGCAAGCATGAGAGTATAGATTGGGCGATATCGGGATGATCAAAGGGGGGGGGGCTTGCCTGGTTGCTCAGACAAGAAGGAGGGTCATCGTCGACGTAGTCGATCACAATGGCATCAACATCGGTCTAGGGGTCTACCAGAGAGAAGAGGGGGAAGAAACAGTAAATACATAGCAAGCAAGAGCATAACAGGACAACATACAGAGCTAGACGTGTTCTAGCGCGGTGCTACACGCTACCGGCGAAGGGGAAAAACATCTGGGAATGTTTTTCCGAAGTTTGGCATTTTTGGGCAAACAAAACGGAGGTGAAAGGTTGCATGTTTGCTATGCTAGGTGCGTGTGGCGGGCGAACAAACCGCTTGTTCGGATTCGTCTCGTCGTTCTGAGCAACTTTCATGTATAAAATTTTTTCATCCGAGCTACGAATTAGTTTCCATTAATTTCCAAAGTTTTAATTCATTTTCAGAATTAACAGAATTAATTTAAATAGATAACAGCCATTACTGTTTCAGCATGACATCAACATGATGTCATCAGTCAACAGTTTGTTTGACTGGTCAAACTAGCACGTGGGTCCCGGTTGTCATTGACTAACACTATTTAATAGTTTAATTAGTTAATAAGTTAATTAGGTTAATTAACATGATTAATTAAGTTAATTAATTAATTAATTACTTTTAATTATTATTATTATTTATTTTTATTTATACATATTTCTTTTTGTTCTTTTTTTTAAACAGGGGCGGGCCCCACTGGTAAGTGGCCCAGGAGGCCACGCGGGTTAACGGGCGCAGGGGCGTT
>NC_057810.1:665258443-665290745 GCF_018294505.1 Triticum aestivum | reverse complement strand
GGACGAAGACGAGGCGACGCCGACGAGGTGGTGGTGAGCAGCGGGGCAGTTGGCGTCGGGCCGCCGGTTTCGTGAGGTCCTTGGGCGGCGGCGCGTCCAAATCGGGGAAGAAGGGGGCGAATGGCCCGATTCAGATCCAACAACGGGGATGACGACGGGGACGGCGAGGTGGCGCTGGCGTGGTGGCGCGGGGGTTGGACGGCGGCGGCGTCAGGGCCAACCGACCCGATCCAGAACCGTTCGAGGGGGAGGGGGGGGTTGGATCGATCCAGATATTTTGGGGGAGTGGGGGATAAGGCAGAGGGAGAGGTGGGCCGGCTGGGCAGGTTGGCCCAGTTGGGCCAGGGCCCTTTTTGTTTTGCTTTGTTGTTGTTGTTGTTGTTGTTGTTGTTTTTTGCTTAAGCCCTTTCCTTTTTACTGATTTTCAATATGACAACGGAACCGACTTCGAAACAACGTGAACTTATCCATAGTAGAAATTGATGACATGGCACCATTAGCGTGATTACTATTGCATAATTACCCGGGCATTACACAGCTCTCAGTGTAGCTCAAGCGTTTGTGGACAACATAATCAGACTGCATGGGCCACCTAAGCTAATTATATGTGACAGGGATAGAATTTTCACTAGCAAGCTATGGAAGGATATATTTGCTGCTCTTAACAATGAATTGAGGTACACTACTGCTTACCATCCTCAAACAGATGGCCAAACAGAAAGAGTAAACCAATGTCTAGAAACATACTTGAGATGCATGACTACTGATCAACCCAAAAAGTGGTATTCATGGTTATCTTTGGCTGAATTCTGGTATAACACCACTTATCACACAACTTTGAAGATGTCCCCCTTCCAAGCCTTGTATGGTTTCCCTCCACCACTAGTTTCTGAGGTAGCAGTTCCTGGTCCTGAAGAAGAAGAAGCTCATACATTTCTGACAGAAAAACAGAACATGTTGGACTAACTAAAAGCCAACCTGCAGCAAGCTCAGAACAGGATGAAAAAGTATGCAGATTTAAAGAGGAGTGAAAGAGTGTTCGATGTGGGAGATCTAGTATAACTAAAAATGGCTCCCTATAGACTTGCTGCATTTGGGTTTCGAGGAGCTCTGAAACTGCAGAACAAGTTTTATGGTCCATTTGTGATAACTCAGAGAGTGGGCAAAGTAGCTTACAAACTGCAGTTTCCTGACCATGTGAAAATTCATCTTGTATTCCATGTGAGCCAGTTGAAAAAGCACATCGGGTCCAAGTCCATTCCCAATAAAAACCTTCCAATGGTCACAGCAGATGGCACAGTCAAGACGGTGTTGGGATCTACGGTAGGGTGCGTCGACTGCAAATCAAAATTTCCTACGCGCAGAACAACCAAGAACATGCTACGGGAGATGGATCACGAATCGTTACCACTAGACGCGCAGTGTCGTGCAACGGAAGAAGAGTTGGGGCAACGCGTCCGCGTGGATCGTCTCCTCCTCGTCCGATCTCCCTCGAACAGCTGGTCGTCCGATCCAACGTACAAGTTCGCTGGAGTGGCGCAAGTGCACCGCCTCTAACGGTATCCGCACGTGCAGGAGGAACACCGTGCGGCGGACTGCTAGGTCCGATCACACAGTCGGCAGTGATTGGAGGTGGCTATTCGCAACACATGCAAACCCTAGTCGCAGCGCCGAAGTGATCAACCGCATGAGTGTGCCACACCTCCACTTTATATAGGCGTCCGTCGCAGGCTCAACACTTGGGCCTCGCACGGACCCTAAAGCCCAAAATCTACTCGGTCACGTTCCTAGTCCAGTTCGGATCACATCTGACCAGTGTCCTACGAACCGACCTCGTAGGTTCCTTCCCTTAAGCGCGGGACTCCTTAGGTTCAACTCAGCTTGGTCACAGTTCGGATCACCTCCGACCTGTACGGTTGGTAGCGGCCTCTAGCAAGGCGTGCCGACCATCAAGCAGACTATGAAGCTGGTTAGGCGAACCTGTACAACATGTCACACTTCTGTTCCCTTTGCCACACGATATATGTTGTCGAGCTCAAGGCGAGACTGTCATCCTTGTGCTAGCCCGACCTCTTTCTCGTTCTAGTGATATCGACCATTATCTGGATTATCTCATAATCCTTATCGCATGGCCATGCTTATCCTGGTCGGATCACACGAGGGGCCCAGAGTATATCTCTCCTGATCGGAGGGGCAAATCCCATCTTGCTCGACCATGTCTCGTAGCATGGGACTGGACAAACCCGGAACCTACCTTTGTAACTACCCAGTCACGGAGTAGCGTTTGGTCGGCCCAAAGCAAGTCTGTCACCATCCCGAGTACATGCGTGAGCTCAGGTCTTAGGACATAGAACGTATGTTGTACTAGAGACTCACAGATGACATATCGCCGCGTCTCATAGTTGGGTCTGTCCTACTCGGACCTTATCTCGACTCGGATCTGACTACATCGAATCCGACCAGACCTTTCCAAGTCCATATTATCCGGTTAGCATCCAATGCTCCATGGCTAGTGAGACCAAGCCATCGACCATGTCATATGCTAGTCTAGTCGGCTGCGCGTCCACACAGCCCTTTCGACTAGGGACCTTTTAGGACAGTCATCACACAATGCATAGTCTCACAAACAAGTCACGTACTTGCTGATACACATCATTGATAATGTCCAAGGACTATTTTTATTCATAAGCACATAGGAAATATCATCATACATGATTGCCTCTAGGGCATATCTCCAACAGTCTCCCACTTGCACTAGAGTCAATCAAATAGACATCGAATGCCCATAGCTCTAACGTGCCCCTCATGCTTGGGTTGTGGAAGCGGCTTAGTCAACGGATCTGCAATATTTGCATCCTTGTGAATCTTGCATAACTCTACATCACCATTCTTTACGATCTTTCGTATCAGGTGATATTTCCGATCTATGTGTGTGACCTTGTGGTGATTCCTCGGCTCCTTGGCTTGTGCGATGGCACCAGAATTATCACAATAAAGGTCCAACGGTTTCATCGAGGCTGGGAAAATACCAAGATCATCCAGAAAATGCTGAATCCAAACACCTTCCTTTGCAGCTTCACAAGCCGCAATGTATTCGGCTTCTGTGGTAGAATCGGCCACCGTATCCTGCTTGGAACTCATCCAGTGGACTGCTCCTACGTTCAGGACGTACACGAATCCGGACTGTGATCGACAATCATCTCTGTCGGTTTGGAAACTAGCATCGGTGTAACCCCTTACGACGAGCTCTTCCTCACCTCCATAAACTAGGAACATCTCTTTAGTCCTTTTCAGGTACTTCAAAATAGTCTTTACCGCTGCCCAGTGATTCTCACCTGGGTTTGCGTGGTATCTACTTGTTAGGCTTATTGCAAAAGCAACATCAGGCCTTGTACATATCATGGCATACATGATGGATCTGATTGCTGAGGCATACGGAATCCTACTCATCCTGCTTCGCTCATCAGATGTCGAAGGACTCTGAGTCTCGCTTAGCCTTATACCATGTGAGAGTGGCAAGAACCCTTTCTTCACCTCACTCATGTTGAACTGCTTCAACACTTTACCTATGTACGTGCTCTGGCTTAAGCCGAGAAGCCTCCTTGATCTATCTCTATAGATCTTAATGCCTAAAATATAGACTGCCTCACCGAGGTCCTTCATCAAAAACTTGCCATTCAATGATTCCTTGACCGAGTTTAGCATCAAAACATTGTTCCCGATCAACAATATGTCATCCACATACAAGATCAAAAACACTATCGAGCTCCCACTTAATTTCTTGTATAAATAAGAGTCCTCTTCGCTTTTGATGAAACCGAGACCAGTGATGACCTCATCAAAACGAATGTTCCAACTCCGAGATGCTTGCTTCAACCCATAAATGGATCTCTTGAGCTTGCATACCTTACTAGTGCTAGTCGAATTGACAAAACCCTCGGGCTGTATCATATACACGTCCTCGGTTAAATTTCCGTGAAGGAAAGCCGTTTTGACATCCATCTGCCATATCTCGTAATCAAAATATGCAGCTATAGCTAGTATGATCCTCACCGATTTCAGCATCGCTACCGGCGAGTAAGTCTCGTTGTAGTCAATTCCGTGAACTTGTCCATAACCTTTAGCAACAAGCCGAGTTTTGTGGATCTGAACATTTCCATCCACGTCGGTTTTCTTCTTAAAAACTCATTTGCAACCAATGGATGTCACGCCAGGCAGCGGATCAACCAAGTCCCAGACTTGATTCTCATCCATGGATTTTAACTCGGATCTCATGGCCTCCAGCCATGCCTCGGAATCTGGGCTCACCATCACTGCCGCATATGTGGTCGGCTCGTTGCTTTCTAGCAACAATACATCACACACTCTGCGCAATCTTTCTGACCTCCGTGGTTCTAGTGCCGCTTCCACTACTGGTTCCCTGACTGACTCCGGTATGATCTCATCACCAACCAAGCCGTCCCCAAGTGATTCTCGAATTTCTTCGAGTCGGATAGTCCTCCCACTGGCCTCCCACTGAGAAACTCTTTCTCAAGGAAAACCCCATTCCGAGCAACAAACACTTTGTTCTCTTCCCGGTTGTAGAAGCTATATCCCAAGGTTTCCCTCGGATATCCCACAAATATGCATTTATCCGATTTAGGTGTAAGCTTGTCTGACATAAGTCGCTTGACAAATGCTTCACAACCCCAAATCTTTAGAAAAGACAAACTGGGACTCTTCCCAGTCCACATCTCATGTGGTGTCTTGTCTACGGATTTTGATGGTACCCTATTAAGTGTGAAAACTGCAGTTTCTAGAGCGTATCCCCAGAATGACAAGGGTAAATCCGATTTGCTCATCATAGACCGGACCATGTCCAACAAGGTCCTATTCCTCCGTTCTGACATGTCGTTTCTCTGTGGCGTACCCGAAGGTGTGAGCTAAGGTACTATACCTTGACTTTTCAGATGATCATCAAACTCCTGGCTCATGTACTCACCTCCACGATCAGATCGCAGAAGCTTTATAGTCTTGCCGAGCTAATTCTCAACCTCGTTCTGAAACTCTTTGAACTTTTCAAAAGTTTCCGACTTGTGCCTCATCAAATAGATGTATCCATATCTACTCAAGTCGTCGGTAAAAGTCACGAAGTACTGATAGCCACCTCTGGCAGTTGTGCTCATTGGACCACACACATCACTGTGTATAAGCTCCAACAGCTCGGACGCCCTCTCGCAACTCTTTGCGAAAGGAGACTTAGTCATCTTGCCGAGCAAGCATGATTCACATGTCTCGAATGACCCGAAGTCGGACGAAGTTAGGAGCCCGTCATCATGGAGCTTCTTCATGCGTTTCAGACTAATGTGTCCAAGCCGGCAATGCCAGAAGTATGTTGGATTTATCTCATTAGGCTTATGCCTCTTGACATTCACGTTATAGACCGGTTCCTGTTCTAGATTCAATATAAATAGCCCATCAATAATGGGTGCATAGCCGTGGAACATACCATTCAAAAATATCGAACAACCATTGTCCTTTAAATTGAATTCATAACCTTGACTCATCAAACATGAGGCAGAAATAATGTTCCGACTAAGTGCAGGAATGTAATAACAATTATTCAATTCCATAATGAATCCGGAAGGAAGCTGGAGCTGCATTGTGCCAACCTCCAACGCAACAACTCTTGCTTTGTTGCCGACCCTGATGTCAATCTTCCCTTGTGCCACACGCCTAGTTCTTACCATCCCCTGCATCGAGTTGCAAATATGAACAACCAATCTGGTATCAAATACCCAAGAGCTATACTAGGTATGTCAGCAAGGTAAATGTCTATAACATATGCAACAAGTGTACCTTTGCCTGAAGCAGCATTCCCGGCCTTCTTGCCATGCTCTGCAAGCCACTTGCTACAGTTCCTCTTCCAGTGACCGGTCTCCTTGCAGTGATAGCAAACGGTCTTCGAGTCTGGTCCAGACTTTGGCGCAGCGGCGGAGGTTACCGTCTTCGTGCCCTTTGCCTTAGCCTTTTTCTTGGACCAACTCTTCTTGAACTTAGCCGATTTCTGCACCATCAACACTTGATGCGTGCCTTTCTTAATATCCTGCTCTACCACTTTGAGCATCCCATGCAATTCAGTGAGCTTCTTATCCATGCCATGCATATGATAGTTCGAAATGAACGTCCCATAGCTGGGCAGAAGAGAACCCAGAACTGCATCTGTAGCCAGCTCATCCAAGAGTGGGAAGCCCAAACGATCCAAAGCTTGCACATATCCGATCATCTTGATCACATGCGGGCTCAGTGGATCACCTTCCTTCAGCTTGCAATCCATCAAAGATCGCCAGACGTTGAACCTTTCGGTCCTAGCATGTGTCTGAAACATGCTCTTGAGACTCTCGATTATATCGTAAGCCTCAACATTTTCGAAATGCTGTTGCAAATTGGGCTCCATACAAGCCAGCATCAGACAACTGATCTCCGTTGATTCATCAACGAGTTTCTGGTAGGCATTCTTAGTTGTGGCATTAGCATTATCGGCAGGTTCCTCCGGAAGTGGATCCTCTAGAACATGTTCCTTTTTATCATGCTTGAGAACAATTCTCAGATTTCTATACCAGGTGGTAAAGTTTGTTCCATTCAGTTTATCCTTTTCCAGAATTGATTTCAATGCAAAGTTGGGTTGAGCAGGTGATGCCATTGATCTACAACAGAAAATATGCAATCACTAAGCGATGTGTTTATGTAGAGTAATTCTAGCCTAAACGGAAATACTCCCATTGAAGTCAGCATCCCTCTGCAGACTCTTAGTGATTCAGGATCCGACTAGCGCATGCGACTAGTGAGCTTTAGCATCACTGCTAGCCAACATACCTATCCGGTAAGCAACTCCTTGCTAATCGCATCTCTATATGACTCCTGTCGATCAGGAAGGTATCTTATACCCCGGCTCCCAACCTTCTTTGCCACAAGGCCCAAAACCATTTTGATAGCCTTGTCAAGTTAACCTGACGCAGTGCATGTCCGTGTCTGACACGAATCCTTCAGTTCAAGGACACCCAGCAGCACCTCAATTTTATGAGCCCACTACTAGAGGTACTTGACGTGCGAAGGTGCAACATCGGGGATGGCAATTCGCTTGATATTCATGAGGGATCATTCTACCATTCTAACATGCATAGAAACAAAGAAGCATAACAATCACATATAGACATATATTGTGAAATAGTATGGCTCCTTCATGGACGTTCTTCCAGGTCGGCTCCGACTCCGATGACCATCTACGAACTCCATCTTGTTTGTCACGCCGGGACGCCAAGCCACCAACCTGATCTCTATTATCCAACTACGTACTACAACTAGTAATGAATTTTACATAGAGTCACAAGTCGACACGCAAGTCGTTATACAATATAATGACATCACTTTGGCTCCTGCCGGCTGACAAACATGACACGCATGCCACGTATAAATTACACACATGCATCACATACACATGAGCCATACTATTCACATCAAACCTGCAAAACAAAGTTATGCATATAATCACATTCTACCGGTTTGTGTGTCGGGTACGAAATACATGGCGCTACGCACACGGCAGTCCCGCTAGCCGGTTAGTGGACGGGGTTCGAAGGGGCAGCGCCCCTCGCGGGTGCGTGCAACGCCCGACGTTTTCAGAAATCACAGATCGCATCTGAATTCCATTCACGCCGAATTTTCTGATCTGACCGATCATATCGATCATCGCGAATCTGATTCGGATTTACGTTTCACTGTTAACCCCGATGGCGGATGACCGACCGGTAGGGATAGATCGTGTCACGACCTCATCGATCCCGATTGACAGAAAACATAGCCTCAACGATCCCCATGTGCAGTTGATCACATCAACCGTGCACATAGCTAATTTTATAAACAACAACAAATCTCATCTACCGCCTCCACATATCTAATATGCATACGATCTGAATCCAAATCCTATAGCAGAGGCTCTGATACCACTGTTGGGATCTATGGTAGGGTGTGTCGACTACAAATTAAAATTTCCTACGCGCAGAACAACCAAGAACATGCTACGGGAGATGGATCACGGATCATTACCACTAGACGCGCAGTGCCGTGCAGCGGAAGAAGAGTTGGGGCAGCGCGTCCGCGTGGATCGTCTCCTCCTCGTCCGATCTCCCTCAAACAGCCGGTCGTCCGATCCGACGTACAAGTTCGCCGGAGCGGCGCAAGTGCACCGCCTCTAACGCTATTCGCAACACATGCAAAACCCTAGTCGCAGCGCCGAAGTGATCAACCGCATGAGTGTGCCGCACCGCCACTTTATATAGGCGTCCCTCGCAGGCTCAACACTTGGGCCTCGCACGGACCCTAAAGCCCAAAATCTACTCGGTCACGTTCCTAGTCCAGTTCGGATCACATCCGACCAGTGTCCTATGAACCGACCTCGTAGGTTCCTTCCCTTAAGCGCGCGACCCCTTAGGTTCATGTCAGCTTGGTCATAGTTCGGATCACCTCCGACCTGTACGGTTGGTAGCGGCCTCTAGCAAGGCGTGCCGACCACCAAGCAGACTATGAAGCTGGTTAGGCGAACCTGTACAACATGTCACACTTCTGTTCCCTTTGCCACACGATATATGTTGTCGGGCTCAAGGCGAGACTGTCATCCTTGTGCTAGCCCGACCTCTTTCTCGTTCTAGTGATATCGACCACTATCAGGATTATCTCATAATCCTTGTCGCATGGCCATGCTTATCCTGGTCGGATCACACGAGGGGCCCAGAGTATATCTCTCCTGATCGGAGGGGCAAATCCCATCTTGCTCGACCATGTCTCGCAGCATGGGACTGGACAAATCCGGAACCTACCTTTGTAACTACCCAGTCACGAAGTAGCGTTTGGTCGGCCCAAAGCAAGTCTGTCACCATCCCGAGTACATGCGTGAGCTCAGGTCTTAGGACATAGAACATATGTTGTACTAGAGACTCATAGACGACATATCGCTGCGTCTCATAGTTGGGTCTGTCCTACTCAGACCTTATCTCGACTCGGATCCGACTACATCGAATCCGACGAGACTTTTCCAAGTCCATATTATCCGGTTAGTATCCAATGCTCCATGGCTAGTGAGACCAAGCCATCGACCGTGTCATATGCTAGTCTAGTCGGCTGCGCGTGTACACAACCCTTTCGACTAGGGACCTTTTAGGACAATCATTATACAATGCATAGTCTCACAAACAAGTCACGTACTTGCTGATACACATCATTGATAATGTCCAAGGACTATTTTTATTCATAAACACATAGGAAATATCATCATACATGATTGCCTCTAGGGCATATCTCCAACAGACGGGGCCGACAGAAGTTCTTCAAGTCAGGCAAGTGCCTCGACAAAATATGAGAGTGGTATAGTGGTACATTCGGTGGGAAAACCTGCTGCAAGAAGATGCAACGTGGGAGGATGCAGATTTCATAAAGTATATGTTCCCTGCGTTCTTTAAAGCTACTACGCAAGCATGGAGAGGGCAACAACAAGCGCCATGAGGACATGACACATCTCAAGGGAGGGGCATTGTCAGGCATCAAAGGCCTAGAATTCAGTTAAGCCTGAAGATTTAGAGAAAGGGGTGTAGCTAATCCGACAATACCATTTCAGCGAGATCAACGGCTATGATGGCTCCTATGCAGATCGCCACCATAGGATGAGAGGACCATTACTGTAGCGTTATATTTCTTGTAGTGCACTTTATGAGCTGTCATGGTCAGCCTATAAACAGCCGGGTTGTGGCTGGGAGAGATCATTATCTACTTTCCTCAATTGCTTGCTAGCTACGGCTTGTAAACGAAACCATATACTCTTCCTCATAAAGCAATACAGTCAAGATCCCGATCCCCTCCATACAATTCATCCTAAATTAGCTAGGAATTCATCTCCCTAGCTCTCAGGTGCTGACAAGGTGGGGGAGCCAGCTCCTTCCTCCCGGTCTATAGATAGGTTTAGGATAGGTATGTCAGGTGACGGCCCTAGTTTGGTGCCGACGTCGCCACTGCGAATAAAGTTCTCCGGGCCACCGCCTCAACGACATTCTTCACCGGTGTCGAGGAGCCATGAATTTGCGTTCAAGCGAGTTCTTCAAGATGGCGGTGGAGATCTTGCTCAGGCTATTATTTCTTTGGCCCCGTCCGCGTTGTGTCGCCTGCGTCTCCAGCGTCATCGTGGAGCTGGAAGTATGTGCCTTTTAGTTGGCCAACACTACAGGGTCGGCCTTGTTCAAAGGATGGTCCACATAGAGATTTGGCATGGAAGATGGTTGCTAATTCTGGAGTTCTGGCACTTAAGAACTTCAAGACTGCGATTCAAGATGTGTGGAGTATTTCTTCGGCCGACGACCTACATGACATATGTTCGACGCCACTTGTGACGACGTTGTTCAAAGGCTTGTAACGGAGCTTGGCCGCTATGGCACTATCTTGGATCGTGGCAAGTTGGAGGCTTATGTTTCTCTCCTCCGGTGAACACTTTGGCGATGACGACGGCTGAATTCTTTGGACATGATGATGTTGGATGCAGGAACCCCAGAGATCAATTTTCAAAAATAATTTATGAGTTTTCATGTAGATTTTCTAGTGTGTTGTCTCTTCGGATCTTCCAAAGAGAACCCATGTATGTTGGAGAGCGGCTAAATGGCTCCCAAGCTCATCTGCTCCTGCGCATGAACAGTAAAATCAAATGAAATATTTGAAAAATTCAAAAAATTCCAAATTATTTTTGCATGGAAGATGGTCTAGTGCGTGAGGTTCGTGCAAAATTTTAGCTCATTTGGACATCTGAGCAGCTCCCAGCTAAAAAAGAAAAGAAAATTGGAGTATGTGAAAAAAGTTTACGGTTTTGCACTGTTCAGGACAGATTTTGTTATTTTTGCTGAGAGCAGTTCGGATGTCCAGATAAGTTGAAATTTTGGACGGACCTCACACACTAAAATATCTATCACACAAAAATTCTGAATTTTCTCGAACTTGTTAGATCTTACTGTTCACCGAGATCAGATGAGCTTTGGAGCTGAAATGTATATTCGTGTATGAATGATGAATATATGGTACTTCTCCTAAAAAGAAAGGCAGGCCTAGTCATGCTCATGTAGTACGTGATAGGCAGTACACGTACGTGCGCTATAATAATTCAGGCAAGTCATTATCGTGGTCCCACAGGTCAGTGTGAGACGAGACGTGCACCGCGCGCGGCGCCAGCGCCAGCGCACGCATTCCCGAACATGCCCGGTTTCACCGCCACGCAGGTGACAGACAGACAGGACACACCCTCCAATCGACCGACTACCTCCAGCCCCACCACTCCTCCCCTCACACGTGGTGCCCTGGCCCACACGTCAGTGACGCTGCAGACGGGGCGGCGGCGTCCCGGTTCCCGTAAACGAGCGCAGCTCACGCCGCCTTGTCGCGGCGCGCGAGCGAGCGCATCATCTCCAACTATTTCATCCCCGCCGCTTCCTCGTCCAAAAACCACGCCCAATAATTTACCTCCCTCCCCTACCATCTCCTCTGGAAGCGTCGCGTCTGGTCCTACCCAAATCCGCCACGCAACCCGGCATTTCCGCCACTTGTGATGGCGGCGGCGGCGAGGCACCGGAAGGAGGAGGAGGACGAGATGCTGCTGGACGACGGCGACATCGAGGAGAGCCCCCGCGACAGCTTCCGCGACTCCGACGACGACGACGACGAGGCGGAGGAGGCGCGGGGCGAGGATGGCGACGGGGTCGGCTCCTTCGAGTCGCACCAGTGGCCGCAGAGTTACCGGTACGTGCGAGCGCGCCGCGGTCGCATTCTCTCCCCGCTCGGTCGCCTCCTCTGTATCTCACTGCCCCGCTCTACTGTACTGTTTAGTATTAATGGTTAAGTGTTCGTGTTAAGGTTGCTCTGCCGATTTCCCCGCTATTCAGTAGTAAGATTTATCTGTTGATCGGAGTAGATTTGGTTGACTTCAGTGATCGGGAATGGACGGCGGAGCGCTAGTCTGTTCTGAATTTGGATTCGCTGGGCTGACCAGTGAAGTGAGACGCGTCTGGGTCTAATTGAACATCTGGGGAGCTAGCTGTTCATGTTCAATCGATTTTTAGGACGACACCTGATACAACCTCGGAGTGGCCTAGAGTTCACTGACACTTGGGAAGTGGTCTGATCTGTTCGATGAGATCACGAAGGTTGACTGAAACCATTGACAATGATGCAAAAAGGGGTAGGCAATAGGAAATGCTTTTTTCTGGCTTCTCCTAGTATCAGTACTACAATGATGGAGCAGTACGTAGTTTTATTAAAAAAATAGTATTATTAAAGTGCAATGTTCAATGTTTGACACTACCTGTACACCTGGCAGCAGCAGTACTATATTACCAGTATGTCATAAGTACGTAGTACTATTATTTTGCTTCATCAATGGCTCCCGTTTTTGTACCGATTGGTGTAACAAGAAATAAAGCATCATTAACGGATGCCTTTGCTGGCATACTATCTCAGTAGCTGGCCGTACTCAAGAATGCCAGCAGCTTTCCTTCTTGTGTACAGATTGCAGTTTTCCTTTTTGTGCGCAAACTACAGATGGCAGTTTTCCTGTCTGTGTACTAACTACAGATACAGACGGCAAGACCATGACGTGGTGTTTATTTTGCAGGGAAACAACTGACACATACACAATTGCTGCATCTCCCATCTTCGGTTACCTGGGTCCTTCAACCAGTAAATACTCAATCGATGGCGGCCGCAGTGGCCTGGCTTCTGACCTCAGGCTGCCTTTCATCTCGGATAAGCTAGAATCTGTCAAGAGCCTGCGGCGACATCTTCTTGGTTCAGTTAGAGACGAGAAGCTCTCGTTTCAGTATACTGGAGAGATCTACGTCGGTCAAGGGTGCAGCGTGACACAGACAGTCTTCAATGGTACTGCAAATATCGAAATGTAGAACAGGGGATGCTCAGTAACTTCTTTGCTAGTTGATCTTGATCAACCTATGTTACTTTTCTGTAGGTATTAACGTACTCGCTGGTGTTGGCCTTCTTTCCGCTCCGTTCACAATTCATGAAGCTGGATGGGCTGGTCTTGCAGTTCTGTCTGTTTTTGCAATTATTTGCTGCTATACTGGAGTTCTTCTCAAACATTGTTTCGAGAGCAAAGACGGTATTGCAACCTATCCAGACATCGGGGAGGCCGCCTTTGGAAGAATTGGCCGCTTGATCATATCTGTAAGCCCTGGCTTCTGTAGAATATTCTACTGTGTCTGGCTATAAGGCTGTGTCTTCGATGCTATACTGACTTGATTAGTGAAAATGCATACATTTTTCTAGGTTGGTATTATTCGCTTTGTTGGTATAGACAAATTTAAATTATTTGACAAGTATCACTTGGGAACAACACAGACATATCTGCTGTGCCCGCTCCTCTTTTGCCATTTTGTTATGTGCTTGGTGTTAGTTTGACAAACTAATCCTTGCTGGCTCACTGCCACATCTGAAAAATTCACAAACTAGCATAAACCTTTTCCTTGCTAGATCATTGCCGTATCTGAAAATTCACAAGCTATCATAAAAACCTGCTGATTCGATCTAATCTCTAGATCCCTATTCCTATTTTTAAATGATCGCTACCCACTTCAGATTTGTAAGGCAGAAGTTTCAGTCTTACTTTTTTTTAAAGGAGGGAATGCCTCCAGCCTCTGTCTATTTTCAGTATTAACTACCCCTACCTCTAGGCTGAGAAAATGCGCATCTAAGTATATAACCCATTTGTCTTAACTTCATGCATAATTTTTTTTTCTTTGGTAAGCGAAAAAACACTAACTGATCTTTACTCTCTTTTTTTTGCAGATTATTTTGTATACTGAATTATATGTAAGTGGCTTATTTCAACGTGACTTGTATTTTCCAAAGTTTTTCATCTAATAGCTTGATTATTGAGCAAATTACTGAACTGTTTTAGAAACTTATCTCATGTATACTTCTTGGGAAAGAAACATTTGTCTCATGCATAGTTTTTTGCATGCAGTCATACTGCGTGGAATTCATTATACTGGAAGGTGATAACATGACATCAATCTTTCCTGACGTCAACATTAATTTGTTTGGGATTCATGTCGACAGTAAACATTTCTTTGGAGTGTTAACTGCTCTGGTAGTTCTGCCCACAGTATGGCTGCGAGATCTTCGAGTGCTATCATATCTTTCAGGTCTCACTACTCCTAACCTGCTTAATTAATTCTGTTATGGCCATCGTTAGTTAGCTATTAACATGATTTAATTACTTGCACAGCGGGTGGTGTGATTGCAACTCTTGTGGTGTTTATATCTGTCGCTTTAGTCGGTACTACTGAAGGTATAGGGTTCCATCAGACCGGAGAAGCTGTAAAGTGGAGTGGCATGCCCTTTGCAATTGGTATTTACGGTTTCTGCTACTCTGGGCATTCGGTATTTCCCAATATCTACCAATCAATGTCTGATCGCACAAAATTCCCTAAGGCACTCTTTATATGGTATGCATGAGCAAATTTCTTACCCTGGCTAGTTTGATGTGCAATGGTCTATTTCCTCAATTTTGGATAATTTTATCGTGCAGCTTCGCAGTTTGCACAGCAATATATGGCTCGTTTGCTATTATTGGCTATCTCATGTTTGGTGACAAGACTCTGTCGCAAATAACTTTGAATCTTCCAAAAGAGTCATTTGCCTCGAAAGTTGCTCTGTGGACCACGGTAAGAATTATGCTCAACTTTATCTTAGTTCCTGGTATTGTAACTGTCTTTCCTTAAACTTGATCATTATTTTTTTTTGGTGTTTCAGGTGATCAACCCTTTCACCAAGTATCCTTTGGAATTTCTATCGTCAAACTTTGTAATGTCAAGGTTTCTAGGATTATGTTGATTTTCACTGTACATAACTCCATATAGAACAGCTTCATCCTTAACCATAAACAGATTTGCCTTGTTGTTAAACCCATTGGCTCGGAGTTTAGAAGAGTTGCGCCCCGAAGGATTTTTGAACGAAACAATCGTCTCTATTATACTGAGGACGAGCCTTGTGGCGTCAACTGTTGTCATTGCATTTCTTCTTCCATTCTTCGGTATGCTTATACCTTTGTTCAGCACTGATTATTTTTGCTATGCATTTTTTTTAAAGATTGTCAAATCTTAGCCAATAGAATGCGTACTTACCATCCTTGGTTTTGTTGTCTTCTGCGAATGCAGTCTTCACTGCCAATCCATTGTACTTCTTGTAGTATGTTTTATTTGCTTTGTTTTTCTTGAAAACCCAGTAAATTTCCTATGGACACACATTACTTTGGAATGATGGATGGCACATAAACTTTACACGCAATTGTTTCCCTCGGAAACAGCTAAATGCAAAGTGGCTTATTACAAATAATGTAGTACCAACACTAGTAGTTGAAAACAGCATCTAGATTCATTGCATTTTCAAGATTTTTTAACTCCATGCTCCTGGAAAATTAACACTTTCATAGTGTTAGGACTTGAGATCAATAATGGGCAGTGACCTGCTCAGATCGGTGTTTAGTTGAGGACTGGGTTATCTTCCTTTTAGGAAAAAATAATTGGGGACTGCCTGTAGGCTCCGTTACAAATCCAAATATTCCTAAAACACTTCCTTCTTTTAGGGAACTCCTAAAACACCTCTGCTTACTATAGTACTATGCACTTCAGCTGCTTAAGCTAATTATCTGCTTTGTAATCTTTATTATTGGCGACTCACAGAAGACTTTTTTGAGAACACATTACAGAAGAATTATACTGTGCATTCCTGATTTGCATGTTGCATATTTCAGGTTTGGTGATGGCTCTGATTGGATCCCTGCTCAGTATACTTGTGGTATGCCATTCTTTCCCCCACTTAATAGCCTATATAGCTGTACTAAGCTGCGCAAAATAAGAAAATCTGTAAAAAGAGCAAAGTCGTCAAACAACATTTTTTGGTGGGCTAAAATTGACTACATCCATGTGGGCTGTTGATGAGAATAATAGTCTCATCCTCTAAAAACCAAAAACTACAGTTGCGTAAGAAATACAGATGACAAAGTAACAGATGTGCTCCTTTTGACTTCATTGTACGATTACAGGCAGTCATAATGCCGGCCTTGTGCTTCTTGAAGATCGCACAGAATAAAGCCACACGCCCGCAGGTAAGATATAATTCACCATACCATGTGGTTATTTAAGCTTCCTTATCTTCTTCTGGAGATGATTTCTGAACACTCAAGATTTCTCTCTGCATACCATGTGGTTACTCCAATTTCAGGTGATTGCAAGCGTGGCTATAATAGTGGTTGGAGTCATCAGTGCTGCCCTCGGAACATACTCCTCGGTGGCTAGCATAATCGGATACTACTAATTCTTCCAAAGCAATCTCTTCGACAGCTCTCAGTACCGTCACTCTTGGCAAGAGTTTTTGCTGTGTATCATCGAATTTTACCGTGCTCTATGTACATCCTTCGACCTAGTATAGTCGATTTATAAAGACTGCATCTCTAGCAACAATGCACTACTGTTACCATTTAGCTGCTGCTATATCATTTGGTGTACCATATTTCTGCCAAGCCCTGCGGTTTAAATATTGCCTCTTTTTAGGGCTAAAACCAACTTTAGTAACCCGAAATATTGTTTGTTGCTATTCATTTATTTTTTAGGGGAAACGTCAACTTTATTAATCCGAAATATTGCCTGTTGTTCCGCATTTTTTTTTCTGAGTCGAAGTTGTCCCACTAGTTTTGCGGCTGAAATGGACACAGTAAAATGGGCCAGGATGCACTCCAAGGGCTTATGCCAGGTGGTTTCAGTAGGTGGGCTGGAATTTAGGGCTTGCATTCTAAAAAAAAGGGATTTAGGGCTTGCGCCAGCTGGTGATATCTGTAGGTGGGTTGGGCCTTATTTTGTTTCTGCCTCCTGTGCACTTTGAGCAACCAGTCGCGCAGACCATTCTGATTTCCGAGTTTCTAAAAAGCAGGAAAAAATCATGCAAAATCTCATAAAAATATGACCATTTGCGGTATGTACAAATCTCTACTATTAAAGAGGAGTTTGTTGGTTTGCTTCTGTCCCTCTAAGCAATTTTTGTTCAAACCACGCGATAACTTCCGCTGTTTATTTTTTCAAACCGACTACACCTCCTTATTTCCGGGGCAAAAAAATCCCTTGTAAGGCAAGGAACAGAAATCAAATAAACCACCAATGACAAGAAACCCCTTGCAAGCAAACAACAAGATAAAATGAGCTCACATAGTTGTACGTATACAATCTCAATCACATCGTATCTTTCCTTATCTTTTGACTATGGACTCCTCCTCACAACACATCTCAATCTCAGTTTAATCAAAAAATTTGTACATTGACCCATTAAAATAAAGTTGCCCTCGTGTAACACGGGTATTAAGCTAGTAAAATAATAAGTGAGCAGTACCATGTTACCGTCGACATATAGTTTTACACAAGTGCTCATATTTTATGATCAAATTAGATATGGGACAAGCTATATCCATTTTCTTATTTCAACTAGACAATTGTCGCAACATGGGAATAAATATTCTAGGGAAATTTTAACTGGGAACGTTCCTGGTAGGTCCTAGGGAACGGCCTCATAACCATTGAATCCAAATCACGCGGTTGGTAATTTTTTTTAAAATTGATCCCATTATTTCTTGCGTCATGTGGCAACTTTCTCTTTTGATCATGACAATTCCTGTAAATTTTCCATGACAAATTTAGTTGATATTGCATGGCAATTTGAGCGTTCGCTGGGAAAATGCTCTCAAACGTTCCTCGGATATTGGCGTATTCTAGTAGGTTAGCTTGTGATTTACCGACCAATTTATTATTAATATGATTATATAAAAGAAACTTATTTAGTAACACTTAGTTTAATCTAAAAACATATTGTTATTTGGTAAATCAATAAGAGGTCGGGTAGTTGAGGCATTGTTTAGGGAAAAGACGGTAAAAAAACTAGAGAAGGGAGAAGAAAAACCAGAATGGGTAGAGAGAAGGGGAACGTACATACACGATATGCTGGAGGGGGAAACCATCTTCATCATCACCAAACCTCGACTCTCAAGCTCTAAGATGAGTTGTGAATAGTCGACCCCTTGGGCTATGGGTTCATGACACTAGCCAAAGTTGCAAGCTCTCCATCTTGACGTGTTTAGATGTTCAATACAATAGCTATATGAGCTACCATACACATGATTATGGTTAATATGATGTATTCATAACAATGATGTTGATTAGGTGATGAATTATTTATTTATTTATATTTATATGCATGCCATCTTATTTATTTATATTTATGTATATTTCTCTCTGGTTACTTGTTTACTCTTGGTCAGTTCAGATAGGTAATCAATAGTGAGAGAGGTGTGCATTAGTTGGGTTCAATCTTGCAAGTAATCTACCGCGATGATAGAAAGTGAAAAAGGCTTGAATAGAGTGAAGGAAATATGCCCCAGAGGCAATAATAAAGTTGTTATTTTATATTTTCTTATTCATGCTAAAGGTTTATTATTCATGCTAGAATTGTATTGATCGAAAACTTAAGTACATGTGTGAATACATTAACAAATAAGTGTCCCTAGTAAGACTCTGCTAGACTAGCTCGTTGATCAAAGATGGTCAAGGTTTCCTAGCCATGGACATGTGTTGTCATTTGATAACGGGATCACATCATTAGGGGAATGATGTGATGGGCAAGACCCATCCGTTAGCTTAGCATTATGATCGTTCATTTTTACTGCTATTGCTTTCTTCATGTCAAATACATATTCCTTCGACTATGAGATTATGCAACTCCCGAATACTGGAGGAGTGCCTTATGTGCTATCAAACGTCACAACGTAACTGGGTGATTATAAAGATACTCTACAGGTATCTCCGAAGGTGTTTTTTGAGTTGGCATAGATCGAGACTAGGATTTCTCACTCCGAGTTTCGGAGAGCTATCTCCGGGCCCTCTCGGTAATACACATCATATGAAGCCTTGCAAGCAAAGTAACTAGTGAGTTAATTATAGGATGATGTATTACGGAACGACTAAAGAGACTTGCCAGTAACGAGATTGAACTAGGTATAGAGATACCGACGATCGAATCTCGGGCAAGTCACATACCGATGGACAAAGGGAACTACATATGTTGTCATTACTGTTCGACCGATAAAGATCTTCGTAGAATATGTAGGAGCCAATATGAGAATCCAGGTTTTGCTATTGGTTATTGACCAGAGAGGTGTCTCGGTCATGTCTACATAGTTCTCGAACCCGTAGGGTCCGCACGCTTAACGTTCGTTGACGATATAGTGTTATATGAGTTATGTGATTTGGTGACCGAATGTTGTTCGGAGTCCCGGATGAGATCACGTACATGACTAGGAGTCTCGAAATGGTCGAGACATAAATATTGATATATAGGATAGTATTCGGACACTGGAAGTGTTCCGGAGGTTATCGGGTATTTATCGGAGTACCGGAGGGGTTACCGAAACCCCCACGGGGTGGTGTTAATGGGCCACATGGGCCAAAGGGGAAGGGGCACACCAGCCCACAAGGGGCCGGCGCACCCCTCCTAGGCCGCCGGCCAAGTGGGAGAAGGAAGGGGGGGGAGTCATACTCCCCCTTCCTTTCCTCTCCCTCTTCTTCCTTTTCCCGTCAGGCAAATATGGAGGGGGGGGGGGGCGAATTGGGGAGGAACCCCAAGTAGGATTTAACCTACTTGGGGCCCCCTCCTGGCTGCTCCCTCCTTCCCCCACTATATATAGGGTGAGGGAGTCCTGGATTCGGGGGTCCTCAGGTGTTCGGCCTATTCGATATGGGCCGGACTGATGGGCCGTGAAGATAAGGCAGAAGACTATCCCTCGTGTTCGGGTAGGACTCCTATATGCGTGGGCAGCAAGATTGGTGTCCGGACGTATTATTTCCTTCCCTTGTAAACCGACTCTGTACAACCCGAGGCCCCTCCGATGTATATATAAACCAGAGGGTTTAGTCCGTAGAGGCGATCAGAACAATCATATGCTAGACAGCTAGGGTTTAACCATTATGATCTCGAGGTAGATCAACTCTTGTATCCCGTATACACATTGAATACAATCAAGCAGGACGTAGGGTTTTACCTCCTTTAAGAGGGCCCGAACCTGGGTAAACATCGTGTCCCCATTGTCCCTTGTTACCATTGATCCTTAGACACACAGCTTGGGCCCCCTACACTACAAAAAATACACTTCCGTGATGATACATGTTTGTCACAGTAGGTCATGTTTTTGTCATGCATGTACATCCATGACGATTTTATGACAGAATCAAGATAGTCATACCTGTGCTGTCGTAGAAGTGTTCCATGACATTACAAAAGTTATCATCACGGAAGTGTCCACTTCCATGACGATAAATCGCGCATCACAGAAGTGCTTTCGTCAAGCGTGACCGACACGTGGCATCCACCGTAACGGAACGCCGCTCAGCTATCGGGTCGGGTTTTGGATCCGATAACCCGTTAACAGCCCGGACCAATGGGAAATTTCCACGTGTAAAATTCTGATTGGCCGAAGGGAACACCTGTCAGCTCGTCAGTGGGCTAGATGTCGCCCGTCCATTGGAGGAGACATGCCTATGATACGTCGACACGTGGCTGGGCCCAACAGAGGCCCATATAAGTTAAAAAGGCCGGCCTAGTCAAAGGCCCATAGTACTTAATCAGGTACTAGTGGGTCAACCCAATAACGGCCTGCTTAATGAAGGCCCATTTACGGCCCGAAGCCAGATCTGGCCCGTTAATTGTTCGCCCAAAATTTGGGCCCATTGACGGCCCGAAGCCAGGTCTGGCCCGTTAATTGTTCGCCCAATATTTGGGCCCATTTGCGGCCCGAAGCCAGATCTGGCCCGTTAATTGTTCGCCGAATATTTGGGCCCAACTATGGCCCAGTGACTTTCGGCCTGTTAGAGGCCTGATGTAGACATGGACCCATTTTAGCCCGGTGTGACTTTCGGCCTGTTAGAGGCCTGATGTAGACATGGGCCCATTTCAGCCCGGTGTGACTTTCGGCCTGGGAATGGCCCGTGCTGCCCATGGGCCATATATGGTCCGACGGGACATCGAGCCCACTAACGGCCCATGCTAAAGGTGCAACAGTTAAGCCCAACGTGACTTTGGACCTGTTAAAGGCCTGTCGCATAATTCGGCCCGTTGATGCCTATACTAAGCTTTCGGCCTCTTAAAGGCCCATGATATCAGTGGGCCAACTAAGGCCCGAGATATGTTTCGGCCTGGTAACGGCCCGTGAGCTAACTAGGCCCAAAAGTGCCCGGTCTACATTTCAGCCTGCTGAAGGCCCGTCGACGACTAGTGAAAATTGAGGTCCAACATGCATTTTGGCCTGCTAAAGGCCTGTGGTTTCATCTCGACCGTAACAGGCCAGTACAATATTCAGCCTGTTAATGGCCCAATGCTACATGGGCCAAACTAAGCGCTGGGTCGACAAAAGGCCCAACTAAAATATAGGCAGGTGTAAGTTTGGGCCTAGCGCAATGTGTGAAGGCCCCAATCATTCGGGCCCAAGAAAGACGCAGGCCGGCCCAATTGTGGCCCACTAAAAACCAGGCCCGTTAGAGTCGAATGTTTCGGCCCGGTCGACTACATCTGATTTTTTTAGATAGCGAATGATGGCACTAACTAGTAGGAATTAAGAACAAACCTACTCTATACAATAAAGAAATTACGACATAGTAACTAAGAATAAACCTACACTATACAATAAAGGATTTAAGGTATATTACATCCACTGGGCATCGAAGTTCGCCACCAGTGATCATAAAGCGCAACGAAATAAGCAGATTACAAAAACTGGGCACCATTGCAGCGTAACAAAATAATACTAAACCGAGACCACTTCCAAGATAGTTCATGAAAGGTTAGCCTTGCGGGGGAACTGCTGCGCAAGCTGCTGAGCAAGGCTGTGAGACCGGCCTAACATGTCGGTCATAGCTTCTAGGTGTAGCTGTTTAGCGATGAGGTTCTCATTGGTGTTCTCCGCAATCTTCCTTAGAGATAGGACTTCAAGTCGAAGTTGAGTTGCAGAATGCCTTTCTGCTAGAACTTGGGACTGAAGAAGTCGAACTGATTCAGACAATGAATTCTGTGAGCTTGTCTGACTGCTAGTCTCAAGTAACTTGAACACTACATCAAGACAAGACTTTGGGGTTGTCTTGCTATCTTCAAGATGTTTTGCCTTCTTTGTTGCAATATATGTTGGGTTTGTCGCACATCCTTCAGTAGACTTGTGCATGCCATCAGGCATATCACCCTGAAACAAACAGAGAGATGACAAGTTTTGCACGTGTATAAACAAAGATGATAACTATGCTATCAATACCATCCAATTTCAAATTAGAAAATAAAGAGTAAGTTCAAAATATCAATAGCATAATTTGGCATTGTTCATAATGCGGGGAGCTTCACCACACTACTGGATTACCATGTCAACATAACAAGCATAGATGAAGGGCAAAGAAAATCATTGTATCTATTTTGGATAATGTGCATGGCATGTTGTTCATATCATCAGCCACATCATTAAGATAAAACAGGAGATGACAAGGTGCAAACGTGGGCTGCTTCACCACACACTGGATTATAGATCCACAAAAACAAGCATACATATAGGGAGTATTAAGTAATGTGCATGGTATGAATAAGGAATTTGGTTTTACAAGTAAAATTTAGAACTTACGGTTCTTGCGGACATGCATTTTGGTAGAAACAACAAACTAAACAGTAGTAAACGATAGGGAGTATGAGAAAATTAAATGGCAGTTGAGGATAAAGGCTTTAGAAGGACTGACTTACATTAACAGTTAACACCGGCTTTATAATGCCCTTCTCCATGTCAAGGGAAGGATAACTCAAGAATTTCAGCACAGAATCTTCTTCATAAGCATTGCCTGTACTCTACATTTTGTAGAGAGTAATTATAGATATGATAATACTGGAAGGGATAGAGGATAATGAAGATAAGATGCAGATTGATGCTACATAATCAACTACCAATCCCTGGAAGTACAAGCATTACATGAAAAAATGTACTGACAAGAGCAATGGGCTACACTTCTACATTGGCATTGTCTGTATTCTACTTGTTGGTAAGATTAAATATAGATCTGATCTTTTTTAGTAAATGGTGGGCGGGGGAGATAAGATGCAGAATGCTACACAATGAACCAATCCCTCTTCCCATAATAAAAGAGTGTTTTGAACACTTGTGTACTGTACAAAACGTTCTTATTTTATGGGACAGAGGGGGAGTATCTGTTAATGTAAGTACAGTGATAGACCACGTTCAGTCCTTACAAGAGGACCGCAGAGCTAAACCTCTTCAAAAGCATTGGGTTGATTCTAAATTTATGTAAGAGTCCATACGGATCTTATAATGTCCACCAAATGGACGATTACGAGGCTAACATGTGCATTGATGCTACATAATCAAACAGCTATGAAAGTAAGTATGGTCATACAGGGCAAGAGGTACTCACAAGAGCAATGCAGTGTGCAGTATAGTTGCGAGATTCTGTGGTCCCTTGAGAACAAATGTTCTTCTTCTAACAGTTTTCGTACAAGTGAGACATTAAGGCAAATGTAGAAATGTAGTTCAAATTGTGATGTGATATCATAGACAGTACCTTATGCTGCAGCCGAGACCAATGTATAACAAGATTATTCCAGTCACCGTCGGATAAATGTAGCACCAGAGAATTTATAGAAATTTCGTTCAGAGGCTTGCCATCGAAGTGCGCTTGCCTCAGGTAGGAACGATACTTCATCAACGAGTGCTTGAAAAGCGCAACCAACCCTTGCTCGTCTTCACAATCCAGTTTTCTCCTCGCCTATTTAAAAGAATGAAGTCTTGTGTATTCTGTCAGCAGAAACATATGCAGTAATGACCATGAATAACATTAGTACATTACTTACGCATAAGTTGCGGAGGAAGACTAGAAATTGTTCTGTGTCTGCGGTATAATCTTTCCATGAAGGAAAGATGCGCACAAAGTTCCTGACAACAACATAAGCTTCATCTTCTAAATTGGGAAGAAATGGAACAAGGGTCCTATTTGCTGCAATTGGGGCTCTCTCTGGTTTGAAAAGGGATTTGGCAACTGGATTTGGTGTACTCTTTGCTAGAATAGGGGTTTTGCATCGTAGAGCTGGTGCTATGTCAACTGGCATAATCATACTGTTTGCTGCAGTTGGGGTCTGCTGAGTTGGGGCATCAGAAATGACCAGTGTAGTAGGGCTAGAGTCTGCTAGAGTTGGGGTGTTTTGTGGGTCAGGTGATATTGCAACTACACCTAATGGGCTATTTGATTTATCAGGTGCCACTACCTTTTCCAAATACTTTGCTTGTGCTCCTCCATGATTAGAAATCGCCCTCTTCCTTTTGAACGTCCGATACACAAGAACAACATTTGAATGGATAAATATGGTATGATGACAGATGGAATATGTACTGAAAATGGATAGGCAGGGCATATTCACATACATGATGTGTAAACTAAGCTAATGGCAGTTCAACAAAGTAGAAGCAATGCAAAGCATCAGTTGCAAGATATGTGCGAGTAATGTAACCTTGGAAAGTTAGAGCAAGTACCTTGATGGGTGAATAAGATAGGGCATCTTCCTCTGACTCCTCCACTAGGGAGCTACATTGACTTAGGTCTCCCTCTAGCTCAGAATCACTGTTAGGATCATATTCTGAGCATGAATCTATAGGTGGAGAGAATTTGCATTGCATTGCATCCAGACTTGATTTCAGTCCCTTAATGCCAAGTTTGACAGTCATGGCATTGTTCTGCTTTATTATTTTCATGCGCGCAAGCTCATAATCATTATGATGCTGTTCAGAATATGAGATTCATGAAAACATAAAAAGTAGTCAGATTATCTATGGAATGTGAGAGAGTCCTGTATTAGGGGGTGTCCGGATGGCCGGACTATGACCTTTGGCCGGACTCCCGGACTATGAAGAACAAGATTGAAGACTCCGTCCCGTGTCCGGATGGGACTTTCCTTAGCGTGGAAGGCAAGCTTGGCGATACGATATGAAGATCTCCTCCCATTGTAACCGACTCTGTGTAACCCTAGCCCTCTCAGGTGTCTATATAAACCGGAGAGTTTTAGTCTGTAGGACGAACAACAATCATACCATAGGCTAGCTTCTAGGGTTTAGCCTCTCTGATCTCGTGGTAGATCCACTCTTGTACTACCCATATCATCAATATTAATCAAGCAGGAGTAGGGTTTTACCTCCATCGAGAGGGCCCAAACCTGGGTAAAAACATCGTGTCCCTTGTCTCCTGTTACCATCCGCCTAGACGCACAGTTCGGGACCCCCTACACGAGATCCGCCGGTTTTGACACCGACAGAATGCATTGCGGATTCAACTCGAAGAGTGTTTCCCTATAAACCCCTACATATGCAAAGTTCACCCCCAACCATGCTGACCAGACCACACACAGAAATAGAAACCCCTTATGTCTCTATAACAGGCAGGCACACATTTCAAATAAACTAAGCAATTATGAGTGGCATAATGTTTAGCTTCAAGGGTGGAGTGTTGGTAGTGCGACGCAAAGCAAGTAGGCAGATTGTATTCCATGTAAAAGATCGAAACCTATGTAAAAGCGAGAAATGACACTTTCTTTCTATACAATGCAGTGTTTGTTGCCCACACATGATGGAAGAGATCACATAGAGAAATACTATTCACTCATGTCTACGGTTCCAGTATTTAGAAACAGGGTGGTCAACCCTAAAAGAATATTGACAACAAATATGACAAGGCAAGCATAGATGTAGTGAATCAATCATTTACTTGTGAGCTTACTAGGACAAGTATGCAGAATTGTAACTGCAGTAAGAGACCATCCAAAATATGAATGAGGAAGTTTGTCTAGCACTTATTGTTTGCAACTAATCGACGTGAATAATTGGATATTATATCGAATGAGTAAGAAAGACAAGTAAAATTGTCAACAAACCCGGCTTGCTGTAGTAATCTGGGTCAATGTCACTACAACCAACAATCCAAAATGACTAGTGTCTATTCCGAGGGCCGGAATTTTGAAAGCCCTGTGAACTTTAGAGGTACTAAAGATTACCAAAATACATCTGAACCATTAAGTGTAGGTAGCACTGAGCCCACAATAAACCCTAATGACAGTCCTGTCTAATGAGTAATGAATCAATTAGAAAATGGGTGATGAGGAGTGGCTGCTGAGTGTTGAGGACGTATCTCAGGATAAATCGGGTTGGCTTGGTGGGTGCTGCACGCCTGAGCCCTGAATGGACTGGGAAGGTATGCACGGCGGCGTGCCCGGGCAGCAGTGACGCTGTTGGGCGAGCGGCTCCTAGCCTCCTGTTAGTCCGACGTCTCCTCCTAGAGTCATGCCGTCCGGGGACGGCAAGTCGCCGACGAGGCAGGCAGCTGGCGGCGAGTAGAGACCGGAAGCGCGCAGCAAAACAGAGGGGAATCGGGGCCTGGGACGACCCAAAATCCTAGGGTGGGTCGGCCCACCGTGGGCACCCTGTAGAGATACATACCCGAGCGGCGAACATGCATTTTCGAAACTAATTTAGTAACATTTAGCTGACCAATTAAAAAACTCTGTTTTAATAATATCAGATTCGTATTTGAACAACTAAGCTTGTTTAGCTTGATGGGTGGAGCAGTGTTATTATGACACGAAGCACGTATTCTGATCGCATAGTGATCATAAAAGGGGGAAACTCTAAGCATATTTTTTTAGCAAAAGAGGGTTTCCCCTCCGATTTCTATCAAAGAAACCACCACGGAACCAACATGATCAATTAAACCCTAAGCATGATCAATTAAACCGTATTATGGCTGTGCCATGGCAAATTTGAAGCTGCAAACTGGAGAAATGATATTTAGCATCCATTGTTTTCTTCGAACTAAGAACTAAATTCTAAGAGCTGAAAAGAAAATAGAGTAACCAAGTTAAGATCTATTTTCTGGTTGAGATCAAAAAGTTGAGGAGATATGAAGTACCACCTCTCTTGCGGCGCCGTGTAGGCATCGGGGGTGCGATGGCTGTTGGTGGCGTTGAAGCAGACCTATGACGGTAGACGGGTGCATCGGGGGATAAGTCCCGTTGCGATGGAAGAGAAGGTCGTGTGAGCGGCCCCGACAAAGAGGACAACGGCGCCGATGAAGTGAGAGGACGGGATGCAAGGCTATTGGTCCATCGCCATGGATGATAAACATCCATCTCTAGCAGTGGACGACGCGGTCTTGGTAGGCGCTCCGACATGGTGGAGGACGGTGGCGATGGATGTGGTGGAGGACGGCGGCGATGGATGGGGTGGCGGACGGAGGCTGATGTGGGGATGGGGTGTTCTAGCGCGGACGGTGTATGAATCAAAAAATGGAGGGAGAGGTATGTGGAACCATGTTTTTGGGATGCGTCTGTCTGAAATATGGGAAAGTTACGAACTTAGCCCCCGTTTAAAATTTGGACGTCTCGTCGGTTGGGGATAGGACGGTAATCTCGCATCTCGCCAATATTTGCCCAGAGCAATTTCGGGCGAGGAGAGGGTGGTTGGCTCCCATGGTTGGCGCCCATGGTGTATGAACGGGGCTGACAGGTAGGGCGGTCGTGTCACGTCTGAGTGAAGTTACAAACCTGCCCCTATTAAAAATATTTGCCTACATCGATTTTGGCCGAGTCGAGTTTGTTTTGCCGCCCACCGTGTATGGATGGGGAATGGAGGGAGAAATAGAGGTCTTTCGGACGAGCTTGAATCAAATGTGTTTTGCCGCCCATGTTTGACGCCCACCGTGTCGGAATGGGCTTAGAGGCGGCCGTGTCACGTCTAATTGAAGTTACTAACCTACCCCTATTTAGAGCAGTGGAAATCGGGCCGATGGATTGTCCGTGTAATGGGTAGACAGTAATTTCCATCTCCCAAACACTTGGCTTCAGGCAGCCGACATGGAAGTGTACATTTTGCCGCTTCTTTCGAATTTTGGGATAATAAGCATCCACGTTTACCCTGGCAACTAAATTCGAATCCATTTTGTATTCCTATATCAATCTTTATAAATCATTCTATATGTTTTTATATATCTTCAAAAGGACGACAAAGATGTATTCCACTGTCATATATGAATATGGTTTACAAATGCCGATACTCAAATTCAGAAGCTAGAATCCAGTTTAAGATGAATTTGAATATTTGGAACACTTCATGTCCAACTCAAATGTCACACGCAGCATAATGTGTACTCCCATTTAGTATGTACACAAGCGATGTATCAAGATTCAAATACCGAGTCAATCAACCAAGAATGTACAGAACTAACAGACATATAAACACTTATAGAGTATATGGATCAATAATATCAACTAACATACATAAGCTAGGCCGCTATACTTTTTTTGGCTACAATAGCATCTTTTTTTAGCCAGCATCTTGGCCCTTTTCGATGCGTGCCACTTATGTCCATCTATACTACTACTATTGCTGATTGCACATTCAGCCCGATTGGCATATTTGTAGGTCTGGCACAACAATCCAAATGAAATGTCTCCGAGTCTTATCAATTAATACAAACTTGTGCTCAAATAAAATTACAAACCAAAAAACAAAAAAAACAATTATTACAAGATCTCTAAAACAAATGGTTTGATTGATTACATGAACAGACAACACAAAGGTTATGCAACGATGGAAAGAACATTTCACCTATGATTTACCAAGTAGGAATTTAATTTTCTTTTTTCCTTCAGGACCTTAACAATCTGGTCAGTCTCAACTTGCTTCGTTTTGAAATCCACCAAATATTTAATGGTTGTCTTGAGTACTGCTTGTGATTGTGCTGTTTGCTTCCTCAACATGTCAACTTCATCTCTAAGTGCAGAAGCAGAACCTCTTTCTACCACTAGGTTAGCCTCTAGAGCATCAGTAGTTGGCAATTCATAATGCACGATTGGGCCGGTGCAACTGCTGTGGGATGATGCAACGTCCATGGGGACCTTGCTCTTTGATCTTGGGCTAATCTGTTTTGCCATTAAAGTTCCGATTGGATTCAGAAAAGTTGAAGTTAGCAAAACATCTCAACTGAGAGTTATAACAGCAAACCAGTTAAACAAACAAGGAATTAAAGAGTTTCAATTGGATGCTGAAAAGTAGTTATTAACATCATTGTAACCCGCTGTTGCAGCAGCAAAGCAGTTAAACAAACAAGTAGATATTTAAGTTAAGGCAAACAGGTAATTCTTAACAGTAAGTATCAAACACATGCCTAGGCGCAGTCTACAATATGATTAATAGGCTGTGGCATTATGTAATCAGTAGCAAACTAAATTTAGCCAAGCAACGTAATTGAACAATTTTGCAATAAGTGGCTAACTAAAATTCCGAGAAGGAGGTAACTGAACTTATGCTAGTTCTTTGTACAGGCACACTGCAACTTCTTTTTCGCTTACAAGGTTGTACGAAGGAGTCCATGGCATCAATTTCTTGGATACGCAGTCCCAATACTTCTTTCTTCCCACACTGCATTGGTAAGTCGAATGGTTAATCTGGTAAGATGGTGCGTCCTTGATATGTTATATGAGGATGTGTAGTCAGACTAGTTGTAGCCACACACATCACACTGGCTTTTACTGTATATTTCATGTGATTACTTTTGGCATATCGAGATCTAAGCAATCTACAATAGGATGAAAAGACTGGCATCCTTCACATTATTGGCAAACACAGTTCATAGAAACAAGTAATTCAACCATTCTGTGGGTAAATCAAAAGCGCCACTGAAATATTTTTCACTACCCAATCATACACGCAAAAAGGGGAAACGCCACCATAGGGGCTGGTATGGGTGGCCGCCTCAGGTGGCTGGAAAGTGTGCACCTAGTTTGAGTCGTCCAGGTTGGCCCAGGCTAGTTTTGTTCGTCCCAACGCACGAGCAGGCAATGTAAAAAATGAAGAAAAATGTTTCAATTTGGATGGGCCAATAACATAAGTGCAAGGCAGGCCCTATAGCAGGCTCGCGGCCCAAACGACTGCCTCCCATATCGATCGACAGCAGGAAAAATCCCAATTGATTCGCTCCAGCCTCCAGTTTGGTTTGCTTCTAACCTAGCCGCCGCTAGACAGACCGACATAGCACTTCCTCGCGCCCTTGTTGCAGGGCGATTGCCGGGCTTCAAGCGAACGGAAGGATAAGAAGATAAAGATCCAACCCTGGGTGTAGCCTGCGTGGGAGGCAGCGGCGGCAGCACGAGCATGGCATTGAGCTTGCACAAATGAATAGTCGCAGATTGCAAGAGTAGCATGCGCAACAAGCAGGTACATCACATCCCTGATTATATCTAATTCAACTCTTCAATTTTTGGCCAATAGTTAAACCTGACGGTGTTGTAAAACTGCTTGTATGTAGGGAATCTATGAGAAAATGAAACCAATTTCTACTTATTTTATAACTCCCCCAATCAATACTGAACTGAATGAATCTGATGTATCTAATCAAGTTTCCGATGCAAACATACAAGCTCATGTTGTTCTTGAGCCTGAAGTGTCTAATGAACAGACTGCTAATGAAGGATTTGATGCAAACATTTTACATGCTCCTGGTGATGAACATATGGTGTCTAATGAGGGATCTAATGCAAGCATTTTGCAAGCTCATTGAAGGATTTAGTGTCTAATGATGATCTGCTATGTTGAGAGAGGCAGAGATTTGCAGGCATTGATGACAAGCAAATTATAGTGCATTTTCATAGCTTGAGAAAACGTCAAGGCGATCTACCAGAAAGTCCCCGTATCATGACAACATAGCATAAATACTTTTCTAATCTGTGGTTTGAAACTATTGGCATACTTGTGCAGGATAGATATATTGATATGCAGTTTGTGCACTGGTTATAGGTGCAATTACACTTCGATATTTTCAGCCAGAGACGAATAATTCAAGTAGGTACAGACCATGTTTGTAGTCCTTGTACACCATGTTGCATTTTGTGTTTTTTGGTGCTTGCATCATTTAGTGTTTATGATCTAAACTACTTTGGATCATTAGCTGGTTTTCAAAGTGCATGTAGCTTCACATTTCTCAAGTTATGTTGATTTCCGGAGTGCAAGTGCCTTCATATTTTTTAAGTTAAATGTTCGCCCCTGGTAACTTCAATTCGTGGATCCGCCACTGCACACAAATCATACACGAGTGCTAGTACGAATTAAATGAAATGCAGGAACTTACGCTAGCTCATTGTACAGGCTCACTGCAGCTCTGCTTGCGCTTGGGATGTTCCATTTACAAGTCCATGTTACCACTTGCTTGAATGTGCAGGCCTTGTGCTCCTTGCACCCCCCTCTGCATTTTTGACACGGCGAATGGTTGATCAAATAAGAGGAATCGACCTTGATGTTGTACCGAAGGACAGATACTTACAAGGTTATACGGGTTCAGGATGTGTACCAGATCCCGTAGCGCCGTCATGCTTCGCTAAAAAATGGATTTGCTTGTTTCAGATGATATCTCCAGAAGAAATAAGAGTTAAAGTCAGAGTTGCATAGGCGTGTAAGCTAAGAGAGTAGTGAAAGGATATCCAAACATCGTCGGAACAGTGCACAAGGGAGTGATGTGTGGATACCTAGTTCGGGCCGACGTTTGGGCATGCTCGCCTAGCTAGAGTGCGGGTCACTTCAGAGCCGTTGAGGGTGCTGCGCTGGCGTTGGCTGGCCGCGCACGGATGCAGATCTTGAGTGGCAGCGGAGCGCTACGATGTAGTGGACGAGACCATTGGTGAAGCCCAACCGGCCTCGGGGGGCGGAGGTGCGACGATGTGCTCGGTGAAGTAGCCCCGGTGAGCTGGGAGACGGCATCGGTGAAGCGCACCTGATGCGGTGGAACTCGGTGTCTATGAGGCACGTCAGTTGTGGCGGCCGACGTTGTCGGTGGACCACCCGGTGCGGTGGACGAGGGTGTAGATGAGTTAGCTCCAGTGCAGTGGTGAAGCGCGACCGTCGTCTTCGTCGTCGTCGTCCGGCACAGAGGTGGGGAAAGAGATGAGACGAGGGGCGATTCGAACTTTGCTTTGGTTGGAGGGGAATTAGGGATTTGAGCAATCTGGGCACGGAAGGGGACGGTGGAGATGAGAGATTTTGCAGGGCTGGAATTGGGGCCGCCAGATATTTCAATCCGAAACGTGGAAGAGCAAACTTATTTTCTCGTCGTCCTTT